>NC_085878.1:27510434-27520434 GCF_034702125.1 Engraulis encrasicolus
CAGTCCAGTGTTTTTTTCCGCCCGTTCTGGGCAAAAGCTACCAAAAGCTCAGGCTTCAGCACAGTGGGAGTCGGGGACAATGCTGTCAGGAGTCCAGAGACACTTCATACCGTAGTGCAGACAGTACTTCTCAATTATTTTGGCAACAGAACCAGGTCCAAGAGACCACAGACCAAATGCCAGATCTCAACATCCAAAGAGTAGGCCTAACAGTCCCTTCCAAACGATCCACATTCATCTAGTTTATCTCTTTATTTGTTGAAAAAAGGTGTGCGAAAAGTATGGGAATTTTTTTTAAATATTTTTTTTTGTCATTTTTTTTGGGATGAGAAGAAAGACCTATTCAATCACCCAGACGCTCATTTCACGGGCTGTCTCCTCGACCCATTTTGCTTTTTGCACAGTGACAGGTTTTTTTTTTCTCTCTCCCTCCGTCACCAAGGTTACTAACTTTGTTCACCGCCGTCCGTCCACCATCCTGTCCTGACATTATCCTGCTCGGGTTCATTTGGCGTCTGCCGTTTGAGGAGATGCAGGCCCCTTTCAAGTCTATTTCTTGCCAAAAAAGCAAAATAAGAAGGAGAAAATAGGGGGAGAGAGAACGAAAGACATGGTGCACAATGCTGATCTATTGCACGCGAACAGTGATTGGTGGACGCAATAAAAGCTTCTTGCTGTGGCATTGAATTGAAAGCTGCAATTGAATGAGCAGCAAGGTATTGTGTGTCCACACAATGAATTGTTAAGCATTTGCAATGTTAATCAAAAAGGCGTCAGTACATTATCTGACACGAGCCTGGAAAATTATGTTCTGGGACTGTCTTTTGCTGTTCCATTGTTATTTGCAGTGAATAAGAAATAAATGGGGTTTGGATTTTTTTTATCAAACAAAAAACAACTGGGCTCTGTAATCCAGGCTGAGTTTCAACTTCAGGCTGAAAGGATATTAAAGGGATAGATTTAAAGTATGCTTAGCCTGCAAAGAATATAAATGACATTGTTCCTTTCTCTAAGGCAGCCTCATGTATAGACATACCAAAAACAAGATTAATTGTATTGCGCATTGGCATTGAGATCTGTTCCTCATCTCTCTGTGCATGCAGAAAACCGATGTCAGAAATGTAAGGGCTCGTAGAAAAACTTCAAACCATCTTTACTATCAAAATTCATATCGCTATAAAACCTTCATACTCCATACATGACGTCTCTCGTCAAACACTTGATTTCTCATGTGCCGTAGGCTGCATCGCTGGACAGCCGAGCAGAAACAGTCCATTAAAAACCCTCAGCGGCCGTAGCCAAACATGCTTGCTTGCTGGGTCCTGGTGGAGTTAATATACAAGCATGCTTTCATAGGCTCCGGGGGGTGAAGTCTCCACGTGGCCTGGCCTGCTTGTGTGTGTGGAAATGAGGCTCTGCTGGGGCTGAGTGGAGGGCACACTTCCTACATCATGACTGTCTTCAAGTCATGCCTGAGGGAGCTGAGGTGCGCTTGTCCATCCTCGGTGATGAAAGCACTCTGCAGCAGACCTATTCTACTGGTACTGGGATGGAACAATGATCCTTCTCCTCGTCTTCTCTCTGATCTGATTTAACTGTCATCTCAATGTCTTTTGGGTACGAGATGAGAATGCAGTGAATGGCCAGGATTAACTGGGATTCCTGATTCGCTTTTAAACAAACTAGATTTTCTTCCACTCTCACTGCGTCTTTCTCTCGTCCTTGTTAGGTTTTCTCTCCATCATTATTTCTCCTTCTTCTATAGCTTTCTGTTCATGCATTCTCTGTCTCTCTCTCTCTCTCTCTCTCTCTCTCTCTCTCTCTCTCTCTCTTTACCTTTTCTTCTGTTCATGCTTTCTTTCTCTCTGCCTCTTTCATTGCTGTCTTTCTGTCTCATTTTCTTAGCTCATTCTCTTATCAAGAGAGATGTTATCATCCTCCAAGATGCCATCTGCAGTCAGTCCAACATGAGCTTTTTTATCAAAATTAGAATTAAATCAGCCTTTCATATGAGGTGCTTTGGTCTTAGCCAAATCAATTCCTATTGGAGCGCAGGATGAAAATCCCTTTCTCACACAAACGGCTCTCTCATAAGCTTTAATATCAGTGCCAGACTTGGCACGTTGTAAATTCTGAGCAACCACGATTTTTCAAATTTTTTAAAAAAGCACTCTCTCACGTGTGCTGGCCTCTTGAGTACAGCACCAAGCTCCATTTGTGTATTACTATGATGACTGAACAGCCGCAAAACTGTTCAAATAAGTCATTGCAAAAATAATAAAGGTGAACAAAGAACTGTTAATATTGAAAGTATGCCATGTATGCCAACGCACACACACACACACACACACACACACACACACACACACACACACACACACACACACACACACACACACACACACACACACACACACACACACACACACACACACACACACACACACACACACACACACGTCTCATCAGAGTTTTATCTGGTGAAAGTTTGAAGTTATTACACCACAATTGACCTAATATGAACAGTCTGTGACAGTCTGTCATAAAAAAGACAGGCATCAAGATTCCATCAACAACACACTTGCCAAAAGATAAAAAATAATGGCTGATGTCAGTGTTTCATTTCATTTGCCTGAGGAAGAAAAAAAAAACAAAGAAGAGGAGAAGGAGATGTGCTTTGAAAAGGTGCATTAGCTGCTTGGCCCAGTGTTGTGTGTGCTTGTTGAGAGAGATGATGAGATCCGGGCTCCTGTTGGACTCTCGCCCCTGGGCTGGCTTCAGGCCAGAGAGAGGACAGGCCCTATTAATCTGTGGTGGATACATACACCCTTCTCTCCTCTCCTCTCTAGTGTTTCAACTCCTTTCCTCTCCTCTTCCACAGCGCCATCTCTCTTCTTTCTTCCCCCTATCTCCTCTCCTTTCCTCTCCAGTGCCCTCCACCCCTTCCCGTTCCTCTCCTGTTTTCCAATCCTTTCCTCTTGTCTTCCAGCCCGCCATCTCTCTTCTTTTCCTCTCCACTTCCAGCTCCTTGTCTCCTCTCCGTTCTCCACTCCTCTAATCTTTTATCCTCTCTTCTTCCCTCATCACCTATTCTATTCTGTGTTCTCCACTCCCTTTCTCCGTCCATCCCCGTCGTCATTCTCCCCTCATCTCCTCTCCTCTTTTTTCTCATTCTGTCCTCCTCTCCTCTCTTCACTCCTCTAATGCTCTTTCCTCTCCTCTCCTCTCCCCTCCTCTCTCCTCCTCCTCTCCTCTCCTCTCTTCTCCTCCTCTCCTCTCCTCTCCTCTCCTGCGTGATGCGAGCCCCGGCTAACCCACTTACCGCAGGATGGGCCCACATGGCGCGAGAGAGACTCCAGAGAGCGACCGCTCACCACTAAAGCAATCAGCTCGTGTACCTCTCCGGCCAACACAAACATCGCGGCTGTTATTCTTGTTCCCCCGCGCGCAACATTTCAATGTGGAACGCTTTAGACGCTGACACGGCGGCTTAATCAGGTCCTTTCCGGGGTAATTGAATTAGAAAATTGGGTTGGAATTGGATGGTGCAGCTTTTTTCTTCCTTCTCCAAAAGGGGTAGGGGGTATGTGCAAACATCATTCACTGGTCTTGGCTGCAAGTGTGTCAGTGTCAGTGCCCGCTTAGATTCTCACAGGAACAACAAGTTGCTGCTCAAACCAAACAACATAGAAGAATTCAAGGCATGTGGAGATGGGTCAGAAAAGTGGAGTTATAATAGAAAGAGGTCATGCAAAAATCAACAAATAAACTTTCTACATTACATTTTTCCCCCATGCACATTATGGAGGATATTATAAGTCATGCATGCAGGCCCGCCGACAGGGGGGGTGGGGGTGGGGGGGTGGACAAAAGGGTATGTTGTCCCGGGCCCAGAGAGATACGGGGCCCAGAATTGGGTCCCCATTGCATTGTATGTATCGGGTTGGGGGCCCTTTCAGATGACTTTGTCCTGGGCCCAGCAAAAGCTGTCAGCGGCCCTGCATGCATGTACTGTATATTATAATAACTTTTTTTGTATTCCAGAGTGGGTGGAAAATGAAAACGGTCTACTGTATAGCCTACTTTCGATGTGCACTATGACATGACTGGGTAAGACTCAAAAATAATTGACATGATGATCATCATGTGCTCGTCTGTATGTACGTAGGTGTAGTCGACTGCTGCACATTTTGTTCCATGTCATCAGCAGTCTGAATCATTTCAATTTATTTCATGGCTGCCACATGTGTGACTGCACTGGAGTTATTACTTTGCCATACACAATCACAACCTCATTCTGTCAAACCTGAGCACTCTGGTTATGTGATGTGAAATTAGCATACTTTAAATAATATTATTGTCTGACTCGAAGACTAACCACTATTCCTTAAAATAGGCTACACTGTATTAAAAAGTCCTGCACTGTTCAGCCTTTCTCGTTTCCTTTTTTAGCACAAGAGATCATACAGGAGTTTGATGTGCTCACTGAAATAAATAATCTTTTGTTGATACCCTGGGATTTTTTTTTATGTTTTCCACTCAGGTTGAACAAGACAAGCCAAGCACAATAGTTCCAATCAGTGAAATTAAGAGCATTGTTGGCACGTGTGTCTCTCCCAACTCGCTTCCTGTCTCTCCTCCACTGTCCTGTCTGATAATAACCAACAAAGGCTTGAGAAGCCCCAAAACATACTTAAAAAAGAAATTAAGAGCATTGTTGTTGAGTGTGATAAAGTGTCATCCATATATTATTTATTTGATTGCCATCCACATCCAGTGTTTGCTTAACAGCAGGCCTACATTTCAGTCTGTAGCCTAAGTTTGATACATTCCAGCCACTAATACAGGAGTATTGTCACAGGTAGCATGTCCCATTGGATTTGAAAACATTAACAAGGCTAATCTACACAGAGACTGCAGCCAGACCAAGCGGACGGTGTAGTAGCAACAAAGCTCCCAGACTCTCCAACAGTAACGGCTCCTCTACTCTGTTTTATACATTGGCAACTTTTAATGCATTTCCATCTGCCAATTGGAAACTATACCTCTATCTGACCCAGGAAATAATTTTGCCATCAAACCTGAGCAGAATCATGTAACCGTCTTTGATATATTAAACTACAACATGTGTGTAATGATAGTCTGACAATGTTAATCTATGCTGACGTCCAGCTCAATTTCTTTCATTGGATGAATGGAGGTTTACGCATCTCTTTTTCAGACAACCACAAAGTTCAATGTGAACCTGATGCCATTGCTGTATGGAATCACAAGAGACACAACGCCCTCTGTTGGATATTCCAGCTATCACAGGTAGAGAAAAATCAACATCTTGAAATAATACCTAAATAGAGTATAACGGAGACAAAATTGTGGTCTTAAAAATCTAAAATGCTTATAATATAGATTAATAATAATAGTAATCATATTGTTACTACTTCACCGTTGCCAGCAACCATTAATCCACCATAAAAAGACGATTCATTACGCGATATGAAAGTACCATAGCAACATTTACATTTAACTATATCAACTTTGTCTGAGCAAAGACCATGATACAATATATTAAACCTTACAATTATACTTCAAATCAACAAAAAAACATGTTCTAAAAAGGCAGTATATAAAGGCATATAAAGTAGGCTATTAATACATGAATGCAGGCAACATTGCATATTACATTGGCATGAACTACGTACATCGTCTTAAAGAAGCACGGTAAATACTTGCTTTTTAAATGCACTTAAAATATTTCCACAATAGGGATGATTGTGACGTGTGAAGGACTTTTGGCCAGAGAAGTATATTAAATACAGCAGCCTACCACACTACTGGCTCTGTGACTACCAGAGGTGGACAAACTGGCTTTAGAAAGTACAAATCCTGACATATACGGTACATTCCTTCTGCCTGTGCTCCTAACACAATTGATTTCACCAATGACCTCGTCTACATTGTAGAAGAGGTGTGCTATCTAGGATCAACTGGTTCAGTGTGTTGGCTGGAACACATATGTATGTGGCAGTACTTTTACTTTCTAAACCCTCGTAGTCCGCTTCCGCTGTCTACTAACTGATTCAGTCCAAAATGGCGGCGGCATCCACAGCCAGGTAGCTAGGCCTGGCAGTGGCCACTAGAGGTGTTGCCTGCGTGTGGTGTTGAGGGAGTGTCTCCTCTTCCTCTTCCTGTGGCTCTGCTCCCTGCTTCGGTCGGGCCAGGAGAACCCCGGCTCCGGGCCCTCGCCCTGGTCCTCGTACTCGTCGCTGTCCGACTCCTCCACGGTGGCTGCCGCTGTGAAGGCCTGGCTGGGAAAGATCTCTCTCAGGCAGGAGGAGAAGTAGGCCTCCAGGCTACGGCCAGCTTGGGCCATCTCGGAGTCTGGCTGCAGGATCAAAGATACAGATAGAGATAGTATGAGTGAGAGAAGCC
This sequence comes from Engraulis encrasicolus, assembly GCF_034702125.1. Taxonomy (NCBI): domain Eukaryota; kingdom Metazoa; phylum Chordata; class Actinopteri; order Clupeiformes; family Engraulidae; genus Engraulis; species Engraulis encrasicolus. The sequence goes on from NC_085878.1 coordinate 27,516,864, forward strand.
AAACCTCTGAAACTTTTCGTCTTTTCGTCACATATACCGTGGGCTGCCTCAAAGACCTCAGTCCGGCTGTGGAATTCACATTCTTCTCATGTTATTGGATCTTCTCATTGAAATACAATTTATACCTGCTTCGAATGCATTGAATAGGAGGTGTCTGATGTCACAAGAAAAAAGGCCCATCATAGACGTACAGTCCTGGAGAAACCATCTGTAGTGTCACGCATAGACATTCTTATGTGAATGAGGTAAAATGTTCGATTTTGGCTGCCCTCATCTTTGCCATTTCATTCTGAAAATATGGGCAGATAATGATTTTTTGGATTAAAGAAATGGATTTTGAATGACACGCACCCTGGATAAAGTAATCATAGGCCTCCAAACTACTGCAATACAGCAGAAACATTTTTATACAGGCTGCAAATGTGGTCATTTTTCTGTGAAAATGAACTTTTACCATGGGAGTCTATGGTAAGCTGTTCACTCTTGCAATCTTTTTTGAACCTGACTGAAAAACTCTTCTGAAGCTCTGGGAACATTACTTTCCATTCAAATCTAAAAAGGGTCTGTTTTCCAAAAGCTAACTGTATAGACTGTAGGAACATTTATCAAAGAACATGAAAGGTTTTCAGTCGTGTTTGAGTGCTCCTCCAGCATTATGAAATAGCTTTAGAGATGAAAGCTTGAAATCTTTCAATAAAGCCCCTTCTGAGGACTCCCATGTCTGGGAATCCATTATTATGGATTTTGTATTACAATGAAACATCCTATTTAAAAATTGATATTTCTCTCCTCCACCAGCGCAAACATTTCTTCCCCGTGCTTTTGTGGATGTTCAAGCATACAGAAACGAAACGCTATGTCTCCACAAGAACCATGCGGCACTGTTAGGCTTTTGCACAGCAGAGAAGAGGTGGGAGGCAGAAAGAAAATAACAATAATATGTCTTTTGAAAACATAGCTGCGCACAATATGCATGCAAATAAGGATAATCTTTTTCAGGTCAAATAAATTAGACAGGATATGAGCAGGCAGTGGCTCATTACTGCGGCGGTGGCAGCCTTCTAATAGGAATGTTTTTCAGCCGCTGCTGCCTCGTCTAACAGCGCTAACGCTACCTACCACACCTCCCGTTCCCCCCCGGCAGCAAACACAAACACACATACACACATACACAGACACAGCCAGAGCTAACGCCACAAGCGGCAGAGGATTAAGCGGGCACATATTAATTACTTTATAAAATATGCCGCATCTCCCATCTGCAGTGCTCTAACTCATCACCTCCCTTAAGAAACACACTCACACACATACATACACAATAAAATACAGGTAATAAAAAATTCTAATAAAATAGGTTGGCACAGCCAGGTCGACTCACGTAATTAAATTTTGCACAGTTTCGGAACATGAGAGAGACGTCGGCCACAAACTCCTCGGGGCTGAAGTAGTGCATGTGGCTGGACTTGTTCAGCTTGCCCCTGATGACTGACAGGTCCATCGGCCTCTTGATTATCTGGTAATAGTGGCGGGCCTGGGCAGAAGGAAAAAGATAAAGAGGAGAGGGACGGGAGGAGGGGAGGGAGATGAGAAAAGGAAGAGGAGAACGGAAGAGGACATATAAAATAATAAAGAGAGGAAAGAGGTGATGGAGAGAGAAGGTGGAGGAGAAAGAGGAGGAGGAGGAGGAGGAGGAGAGGAGGAATAGAACAGAGGAAAAAAGAAGAGAGCAGATATAAAATAATGAAGAGAGGATGGAGGTGAGGGAGAAGGTGGTGGAGAAAGAGGAGGTGGAGGAGGTGGAAGAGAGGAAGGATAGAAAAATGAGAAAAGAAATAAAAACATTGTCATTTATTGTCCTTGGATGTGCCTGTTGCTGAATTTCTCAGCCGCTCTGAGTGGGCGTGGAGAGGTCAAATGTATATTTTGAGAGCTTAGTAATTCATCATTTTCAAGCATATTCGTTTTTCCGAGTGTCTCTTGAATTCATGCCCGCTCTTTGGAATCTCAGTGCCAAAAACTATTAATTTGAACTTCTGACGCCTTTTTTTTCACGGAGGCAGGCAGCTATTCGTACATTCATCTTTCATAATCAGAGCCTGAAATTGGATTTTGGAGGGGGGTGTGACCTGCTCTCAAATTAATTGGCTTTTCTTAACAGTTTAACTAATAGAGGTCATCGCACTATCTCCTTATTTTGCTCCCTATCTCCTGTCATCTTATTAAAGGCAGCCTCCTGTTCTTCTGTAGTCTTTCTCAATATGCTGTAATACCCAATATTTTAACCCACCAATGGCCACTAGGAATCAGCTCTGGGTGGGGATGCAGGGAAAAAGATATTGTGATGTTGATGCAAATGGTCAATATAACTAACTAACCAGGGGCCATATATTCCATATAGATATAGATCCTGATTCGCTAACATCAGACCAGAACAGAATAAGCCTTTGCTTTTATTAACTGTGAAAAGCCTTCAATGAATGAATGACTGAATTTATTTGACAGTTCTTATATAAAAAATAAATACATGATTAAGTTCCATATACACCGCACCACATACCTAAATAGAAAACAAACAGAGAGTCAGGATAACATAATAAAGCTCAAAAGCTTATTTCCATTGGTGTTAAATGGCAACATATGTTAAAATGACTATGTAGAGTGGCACTGGGACACCAATACAACTATAAAACAACAGCTCCAAGTTAGTTGCTAGTTCCTAGCTAGTTGCTTACAACTATACTTTTGATTAATGAACATGACCTGGATAAAATGACAATCTTCAGAGACGCAATTGACCTGCAACACTTTGACATTGAACTCCTGGCCTTTTTCATTGTGACGTTGGATAAGTTCCACTTTAACGCAAACAGGCATATATGATTACCGGTTTCAGGTAGGAAAAACAGAGGCAAATACCTTATACCTCTTTCAAATGCATTACATGTAAAATATTCAGTGTTTGAAGGTGTCAGGGGTCATATGAAAAGGGCCCATGGTGTGATATTGTGAGAGTGCTATAGTGATGGTGTGTGGAACATAATAGGATGCTGTTTTGAGTTATGTATGTCTCTGCTGCTGCTATTGCTGCTGCTGTGTGGTACTCACCAGCGGGCTCACAGGTTCATGGAAGGGAGCACTCAAGCCGTGGGTGAAGATGAGCAGAGTAAGCTTCTCACATTTCTGGAGGGCAGAGAGAGAGAGAGAGAGAGAGAGAGAGAGAGAGAGAGAGAGAGAGGGAGAAAGATAATGAGATACTATGATGTGTGTGCTAGAAAAAACCGTGTGTGGCGAGAAAAAGATTGAAAGAGAGAGCAAGAGAGAGACAGAGAATGAGAGATAGATTGTAAGAGACACAGATAAAGACAGAGAGAGAGAGAGAGAGAGAGAGAGAGAGAGAGAGAGAGAGAGAGAGAGAGAGAGAGAGAGAGAGAGAGAGAGATTGTGTGAGAGGGCAAGAAAAAGAGCAAGAGGACATATCCTATTACCCTGCACTGCACATAAGCAATGACCGAGGTCTGTACGTTTGCATGGGCGCTTGTATGTGTGTGTGTGTGTGTGTGTGTGTGTGTGT
>NC_085878.1:27525434-27532934 GCF_034702125.1 Engraulis encrasicolus
GGTGCGCTGGCAGGCTCTGGATCAGTGGAGGAGGAGGGCACGGCTGTGAGGGGTGCTCTCTCTGAGCCGCAGGTGTCCTCTCCATCATCATCTGCGGGCCAAGGGCTTGGTGTCAGGCTACTGGGACTCGGGGATGAGACAGCAGCAGACTCAGACGACGGAGGGGGCTCTGGAGACTGGAGGCTGGCAGAGGATGGAGAAGGATGATCCTCTTGTACCAGCGGGGGCGGAACTGGCACCTGAGAGAGCCAGAGAGATTAAGGTTTCTTTATTAATCTACACCAAGGAGAAATTTGCCTCAGAGACAAGGAGATTGCAGCACCATAATAAAAAGACAGCAAAACCGATCAAAATAACGTGTTTTTTAAGTTACCAGTGAGATACTGTACAAAAGACAAGGATAGGTGTAAGGCACAGGCTCAGAAACATTAGATAGATGTCCTAACCAACAGCCCTTGTCCCATCAAGTCCATACCATCCCTCCCTCCAGCATTCCCACACTATTCACATCACCCTAGCCCCCCCTCCCCAAAACACCACCCCTTCCCCCAGCCAAAAACACATTCATTCTATGATCATCTAAATTACATTCATTAAATAATTTTAAAAAGGTAAGAACAAGGATACACTCATTCAACATCCTCACAGTCATTACTTCATTTTATCACCAACTATGGTACAATCACTAACCAAGTCCCATTCAATCCTATTTCTATTTATTTAGTAGCCTAATAAGACTGAGGAATAAAGAAATGCTTATAGTTTGAAGTGACTGTTTTTGCTCAGAGGGGTTCTAAATCTCTTCCCAGAGAGAGAGAGAGAGAGAGAGAGAGAGAGAGAGAGAGAGAGAGAGAGAGAGAGAGAGAGAGAGAGAGAGAGAGCAGTATGACAAAGATGGAGAGAGGGAAAGACAGAGAGAGAGATGAGAGCATAGAAATGGAGGTACAGAGAAAAAGAGATAGAAAGAAAAAGATGGAAAGAAAAAGGGATGAGAGAGTGGGCAATGGAGAAAGAGAGAGGAGGACAGTAGTTAGAAACAATGAGCCTGAGGGAGAGTTTGGATCTGACCTCTGTGTCCCACTTCTTCAATCCACCATACAGTGATTTCATTACATCACTCAGTTGCTGTGCTGGGAATATCATGTGCTCTAATTCTGCCGCATGCTCAAAATCAGAACTCTGCAGGCTTGGCTCACGGTACCTCGGCGACCCGCTGTCCAATCGGATGGTCCGGTTTAGGGGTAGGGGCGGGGCTAGGTGAAGGGGAGACGTGCGGTTGGCTGTGACAGGGAGGGCAGCGGGACACCAGGATCTTCAGTCTCTCCAGGCACACCACAGGCACCTTTGGGCTGCCACTGTCATCAGCGCTGAGGTGGGGGAAAGCAGTAGAGTGTAGATATGAGATACTGTGGGCCTTTTGAGGTGTACAGCTCCAGGCCTTTTTATTAGAATACCATGAAAAAGTTGATTTATTTCCATAATTCCATCAATAATGTTAAACTGTCATGGATTGTAGATTCATGGCCCAGTTTTTTAACTATTCCAATCATTAAATTGTTTATTTTTACACATTTTGGTCTTCCAGCTCAAAAAAAACCATGAATTGGGGAATTCACATCATTAGAATATTGTAATAAAATCACAATTTTCTTCATCAAAATTTGTTTCACATCAGTGCACATCAAATCAGTTGAACTTTGGTACATTCTACACAACATGCAATGTTCAATACTTGGTTAGGACTCTCTCTGTCTTAATATTATTAATAATAACGGCCATGATGCGTTTAACATTGAAGTCAATGGCAGAAACAGTGCATGGGAGTAATGGAAGGCCAGATATCCTTGATGCTTTGCCGTCAGCTGTTTTTGTATAGCTGACCTGGTGTCCCACACTTCACTCTTCAATATACCCTGTAGATTTCCATGCCACGTTTTGGCGCTAACTCACCAGTTTAATTCTAAATAACCGGAAATGAAACCCCATTGAAAATGAATGGGGTTTTATTTCTGTTGAGTTAGAATTAAACTGGTGAGTTAACACCAAAACGTGGCATGGAAATCTACAGGGTATATTGAAGAGTGAAGTGTGGGGCACCAGGTCAACAAACAAGAACAGCTGACAGCAAAGCATCAAGGATATCTGGGCTTCCATAACTCCCATGCACTGTTTTTGCCATTGACTTCAATGTTAAACGCATCATGGCCATTATGAAGACAGAGAATGTCCTAACCAAGTATTGACCATTGCATGTTATGTAGAACAGTGGTTCCCAACCTATGGGTCGGGACCCAACTTATGGGTCGCCAAAGATCCACAGGGGGTCGCGGAGCCCTCTTGATTTTAAGGGGTTTCATTTTAAATATATATAGCCCATGTTGAATAAATGACAAAGCATTCAACTAATAAATGCATAGAAGCAACAAATTGTAAGTGCTACATTAAACATTTAGCCTATATTTGACCAAAGACGAATTGAGGAATAAAATAACTAAAATGAGTTTTGGCAGGAAACAGAGGGCATCTTGTGACGCTGTCTCGTGCAGGCGATCGCGTGGTTGGGTCACCAAAGCTTACAATAGTAAAAATATGGGTCCCTTAAGAAAAAGGTTGGGAACCAGTGATGTAGAAAGTACCAAATTTCAACTGATTTAATGTGACCCGAATTTTGATGAAGAAAAATGTGATTTTATAACAATATTCTAATAATGCGAATTCCCCAATTCATGTTTTTTTTTAGCTGGAAGGCCAACGTATATAAAAAGAAAAAAAATAATGATTGGAATAGTTAAAAAACTGGGCCATGAATCTACAATCCATGACAGTTTAACAGTATTGATGGAATTATGGAAATAAATCAACTTTTTCATGGTATTCTAATAAAAAGGCCTGGAGCTGTATATTCTGGATTCAGAGTGCTTACTTAAATCATAGATTCAAATAAACCTAAACAAGAGAAAGTGCCACTTTCCATTAAACAAATAAAAGTGAATCAATAATATTGGTGTTAACAACTTTATATATGCTTCATAAGAAGTAGTTACTGAAATGATGAAGTACAGTGTAACAAAGTGTGTAATAACATGTACCCTAATGTAGGCCTACATAGATGGGGTTTGTGGTTAAGTGAAGGTTTTCAGGCATTAGAAAGAATATCATATTTCTTCAAGACGAGGCTCATTCAGCACAGCTGCTTAGTGATGTGCAGAGGTGTTGTTTACCTGTTGCCGTCTGTGGTCTTCTGTGCTATCCTGTATCTCATCTTGTGCTTCCGTTGCCCCGGTCGGTCGTATGTGTACACGCAAACATTTTCTAACAAAAACAACAAAAGTGAAACCAAGTGAGCTATGGCACATCCATCTCACCACATCAGTGCTGTTTTTTTTCCTTTTTACCAACGGAAGATGAGTAAAACCGAAACTGCAACTGCCTCCTGAAACCCGCCACCAGAAAGACACATACGGTCACAGGTTTATGCTGTATGTATGGGGACATGACTGTGGCAAATACCTCTCTAAATTAGTCAGCCGGCAATCAAACCTACCCAGCAACCGGTCTGTAGTGGTGTTGGTAGCACTCTGTGTGTGTGTGTGTGTGTGTGTGTGTGTGTGTGTGTGTGTGTGTGTGTGTGTGTGTGTGTGTGTGTGTGTGTGTGTGTGTGTGTGTGTGTGTGTGTGTGTGTGTGTGTGTGTGTGTGTGTGTGTGTGTGTGTGTGTGTGTGTGTGTGTGTGTGTGTGTGTGTGTGTGTGTGTGTGTGTGTGTGTGTGTGTGTGTGTGTGTGTGTGTGTGTCTGTTCCACTACCTGGCTCTGTCTTGTAGGTGGTGAGGCTGTGGGAGCTGCCACCTGGCTGGGGTCCCAGGCCCACTGCTCCAGCTACAGCCAAGCCAACACTCTTCTCCTGGGCTCTGGCACCGCCACTCTGGAGAGTAAGAGTGAGAGAGTGAGAGAGTGTGAGAGCGTGTATGTGTGTATGTGTGTGTGTGTGTGAGAGAGAGACACAGAGAGAGAGAGAGAGAGAGAGAGAGAGAGAGAGAGAGAGAGAGAGAGAGAGAGAGAGAGAGAGAGAGAGAGAGAGAGAGAGAGAGAAGGGGGAATGCAGGGGGAGAGATGTTGAGAGTGAGTGAGAGAGAGAAGGGGGGAGAGAGGAAGAGAAGAAGAGGGAGATGAGAGAGGGGGGATTTTAGGAGTGAGAGCAAGGGAGAGAGAGAGAGAAAGGGAAGGATGCAGTAGGACAGAGAGGCGGGATTTTAGGAGTGAGAGGAAGAGACAGAGAGAGAGAGAGAGAGAGAGAGAGAGAGAGAGAGAGAGAGAGAGAGAGAGAGAGAGAGAGAGAGAGAGAGAGAGAGATAGAGAGGGGTGGGGGGTGAGCTAAAAATATCCAACCGAGGACTGATAACAGACGGAGTGGTTGTGGGATGAAGAGGGGAGGGAAGATAACAGCCGAAATATTCTGCTTTTTATTTTTCTGTTTACTTATTTATTATCTTCTTAAAAGACAGCACTAGAGTGAGCCTCAGTACTCTAAACAAGATAGGCGAGGCAGCACGCCACTGTGCGCACCAGGGCGCACTGAACAGAACGAACTTGTGTGATTATTATTCTTAACAGTGAAATTTCACAACCTTGGTTGCTTGGGGAAAACAATTAGCCAGGTAGCATTCATTAATTTTTTTCTTTGGGAGGACTAGAAAACAACATGTACTGTGAAACACGCGTTACCAGGGCAACAGCTATTGTTAGAAATGTTCTCGGCTCTGGGCTTTTGTGCTAATTTGTGACGAGACTCTCAGACTTTGCAGTGTGCTGATGTTTGACAGTGTAAACTGGCAACTGGCTCCAGCCAGAAGTCAAAACCACATCAAAGTCACAAGTCTAACCTGCAGGCTGGTGGCAAAATCGAGCGCCTGATAGGCACTCATAGGTACTGAGGAAAAAACTGAATGGATTTGATTGTTGCCTATGAATAGCATCAAATATTCAGACATGAAGCTAGCACCACCCTGAGATTGGAGCACATACCACAGAACCCACAATCTCCTCTCCAGGGTTGAACTAGGGGCACTGGGCACTTTTGATGATAATAATGATAATAATGACTTAGTTTTACATAGTGTCTTTTAAGTAACCCAAGGCAAAAAGAGATCGGGCTAGGCAATAGAGGAAGAAGAGAGGAGGGGTTGGCTACAGTTTTCCACACATGCTTTCGTCAGTTAACTGTCTATATTGACGATGAATGGGCCTTCAGCTCTAAATTGTGGGCAGGCCGCTTAGAAGGACAGTCAAGTAGTGTGCACATCCAAATTTCAGGTGCATGACAAAAAGAGTCAGACAAGGCCCAGCCGTGGCTTAGTCGCTCCGTGGGCGCCCCGGGTTCGATTCCCAACCCAGGTCATTTCCCGATCCTCCTCCATCTCATTCCCACTCAGATCCTGACCCACTCTTCACTATTTTGTATAAATAAAGTTGAACACCAGCCCCACCAACCCCCCACCCCCCACCCTCAAAAACATTAAAATATCACAAGGGTCAGACAACTATGTAAAATTAAGATTGATGAAGTGCGAGCAGATCAAAAACGTTCACTTGGGAAAGGAAAAATAAGAAAAAGAAAAGTAGGAGCAAGTGTAGGGCCATTCAACTTTATTTTCATACCAGTCGCTAAGAAGAAGAAAAAAACATCCCTGTCCCCTTAGGACTATCAGCCTACTGGGAAAATGCCCTTCATGCCAGATATCCAGTCCAGGCCTGTTCCTCTCCCGCTGCTTTTTGGCTACTTTTTCCCATTTTCGAATGGTACAAGTAAGTGGACTTATCCATGCGTCTTGGGTTCTCTTATCTAATTTTTGTTCCAAGGCTTTAGCTCGCACAGAAAGACAGCTGACAGTATGCGATAAAAAGCCAACACTGCTTGTGTGAAAACTGTGTTGAAGAAGTGGGGCCTTTGAAGACGGCGGATCATGAGCCAGGCCACAGTGGGCCCACCTCAGAAGAGGCCGCCTGGCTGCTCTGTCTGCTTAGGATTCTCCCAGCCCAGAGGATGCCGCCTCGTGTGTCTGCTGAGGATTCTGCTACTGTATACAGTAATAGTTCCCATGGCCAGCTCTCTGTTTTCCTCCCCAGGGTCGCCATAGCAGCACATACTTCACACCTCTCTGCCTTTTGAAGCCCTCTTCAAACATATGTGCACACATGAACACATACAGAGGCACAGACAGACAGACAGACAGACAGACAGACAGACAGACAGACAGACAGACAGACAGACAGACAGACAGACAGACAGACAGACACACACACACACACACACACACACACACACACACACACACACACACACACACACACACACACACACACACACACACACACACACACACACACACACACACCTCACTCAAGTTCAAGTTCAAGAAGCTGTAACTTGAGTGAGAGAGGGGTGTGTTACCTCTCTCTCTCTCTCTCTCTCTCTCTCTCTCTCTCTCTCTCTCTCTCTCTCTCTCTCTCTCTCTCTCTCTCTCTCTCTCTCTCTCTCTCTCTCTCTCTCTCTCTCTCCAGTCCTCCACTCTCTAAATATCCAGTACCTGCTCAGCTGTGGCTTGCAGGTCCCTAGGTGCGGTTGCCAGGCCACGGTGCGCGAGGGCCCCTGAGGGCCAGTGTTGATGTGAGGGGCTCGTGCGCTCCGTCAAGCCCTTACGCGAGCGCGTTCTCCGGGAGACGGTGGCCGTGGTGACAGCTAGGCTCTGGGACTCAGCCGCCACCATCCTCCTTCCCTCCGCCAGTGTTGACATCTCCAACACACTCGCCCCCTGACAGCCCAAAAACAATAACAACAACAAATAACAGTGACACTGTCAACAACAAATAAGTCAATAACAATAATAACACAGGATGCGTTGGAATTTTTTTTGTTTGTTTGTTTGTTTTTCCCCAGATTCCAACTCCACACATGGCTGAGCTGAGATAGGGCTAAAAACCATAGCAACTGTGACAAGGTATTGGAGGGAAAGGGATATGGGGGGGAGAGAGGGAGAGAGAGAGAGAGAGAGAGAGAGAGAGAGAGAGAGAGAGAGAGAGAGAGAGAGAGAGAGAGAGAGAGAGAGAGAGAGAGAGAGAGAGAGAGAGGAGACAGTGATAACCTTGGTTATGACAAACACACAGGGCACTCTAAGCATCCATCAGGAGTTTGGGACAACAACACAAATAAAATATAATCACAGCCCTTGTGCAGTGTCTCTGTGCTAAAAAAAGAGGCTCTATAGACACACTCTGCTCCAGCAGCACGGTGAAATAAACACTGCTGATAATGAGGGGCTTAATTCCTGTGCCAATTATCCTATGTAAATCCCACATCTGGGACTCGAAAGGCTTCTTTAAAAAATAAAAAAAGCAGTATTAACACATCACAGATTAGGCTCTCTCTTTCTCTTGCTCTCTTACACTCTCTCTCTTTTCCTCTCATTCTCTACTGCTGTATGTCTCTTAATCTCCCTCTTGCTCAT
>NC_085878.1:27537934-27557934 GCF_034702125.1 Engraulis encrasicolus
AGCAGTGGTGTGGTGATGCCCAGCAGAAGGGGCAATTGTGGGGCTTAGCTGGGGCTGGGACTGGGGCAGGGGCTGGGCACTGGCATCATCGTCCAACTGCTTGCTTGCAATGCCGCCTTGCTGGGGACACTGGTTAGCGGGTCCCATATGAGGTTGGCACTGGGGCGTGGAGGGGCTGTGATGGCATGGCAGTGCAGGCTGTGGGTTCGAGTCTTGAAGATTCTTTTCCATGCCCGCCTTCATGCCCAGTGTGTGCTGTGGCTGTGGCGGAGGTGGAGGGGGCGCACAGTGCAGGCAGCAGAACTGCGGCTGGCAGCAGGACTGGTAGGCACAGCCCTGGTCCCGCAGGCCGTGGCACAGGGAGGGCACGGCGATGCAGGCCACAGGCTGGGGGCGCAGGACGCCACCACGGTGCCTTAGGGACTCGGAGAAGGAACAGCTGCCATCCTCCACCGTCAGCTGACCTGCAGGGGAGCGAAGGATGGAAATATTCATCACACACACACACACGCTGTCTGTGTCTGCAGGCTGTGAACACACATATGCTCACAAAAAAATCACACAACAACAACACACACACACACACACACTCCCCAAACATCTCTCGCAAACTCAAAGAGTGATTTTGCACACACACACATGCACATGCATGCACTCGTGCGCACACACACAGTCAGCATCTGCACCAGCTGATAGATATTGCCAACTCTCATCCATATCAGGAGGTAAATATATTTCAAAACATTTAGCCTCCTAAAACCTGAAACATACAGGTATCTACAAGTAAGAATAAATGAAAGTTAGATTATGTATTTTACAGTAAGAGTCTTCATAATAGCTGTACCTACCTTTTGCTTACGTACTTGTGTCATAAACGTTCTACTTTTGATAACTGTTTAGTAAGATATCGTTGATAGAACACTCGGGAGTGTGACAGGAAGAGAGTGGGAGAGAGAGATCGGGCAGGGCTGACCAAACCCTGGTCAAAATCAAACTAGGGTCCCCACGGGCACATAAGTCCATATGCAGTGGGCTGCTACACTGGCGATCCGAGTTCGATTCTGGCCCAGGTTCTTTGCCAATCATTCCCCATCTCGCTCTCCCACTTGCTGCCTGTCACTCTCTCACTGACCTGTCATAAAATAACAAAAAAAGAAGATATTATATTGTAAGATTGAATAAAACGCATCGTATCATATCGTTTCATACCTAGGGTTGAGATCTGCTTGGTCCAGAAGCTGGCGTCCCAGTTGAACTTGATCTTGATGGGAGCTCCAGGGTCCGAGTGCAGCTGTGGATCCAGGACCTGCTGCATGTGGTACGTCATCTGGAACAGCAAGACGCATTCAAACACACGCACACACACACACACACACACACACACACACACACACACACACACACACACACACACACACACACACACACACACACACACACACACACACACACACACACACACACACACACACACACGGATAAGACCATTTAATGCACTACTACTCAGCAAAGCAAACACATGGATATGGCAATTTGATATGCAAACACACTCAAGCATATGACCGTTTCCCATGCCAATTTCAGCAAAACACACACACTCAAGGACATGAAAAGCAAACATATGGATATGACCTTTTGATATGTCACTTGTGGGCCACTTTATTGTACTGTATGAAAAGGTCCAACTTTAAGAGACACACATAACATAGAGATGTGCATTAAATAAAATGGTTGAAAGATTTCTTTGGAGGTCAGTCATCAGGTGAAGTAGTGGCATTTAATGCCCATAAATTAATTAGTAATCGGCAGTTGATATGCTGCAATTAATATGCTTCTTACATAGTCCACTAAAAACAAACAAACAAACAAAATCCATCCAATAGTGGTACTGGTTGTCGTTGCACCGGCCTGACGTGTGCTACTGTTGAAGCGTCACTGACCCACATACATCCCCAACACTGGATATGGCATGAGTATATCTCTATCTTTAGATACTGTACCAGTTCCTGGCCCTGCCGTGGCCAACCGGTAGGGCACTTGTCTACCATGTGACTGACCCGGGTTCGATTCCCGGCCCGGGTCCATTGACGACCCCTCCCTATCTCTCTCCCCATTTGCTTCCTGTCCATCTCTCACACTGTCCTGTCAAATGAAGTCGAAAAAGACCACAAAAAAAGATACTGTACCAGTTCCTTGCTGAAGAGAAGAGGGCTCCTCTGGTGGTGGGTGGTTGCCCAGGTGATGAAGTTCTGCACCTGGTCTAGTGCACTGCACATCTCTATCGCCCCCTGCAGTTGGTCCTCCAGGCGACGCTTGAAGTTGCTGGATATACTCTGACCATGGAAAATAAACCCAAACAAACAATCATCGCACGGTTAGCCCACACCAGCAAGGGTAATGACCAGATGATCTGAACTAATGACAATGTAATATCACGTGGTCCTAAATCTACATCATTTGCACCCATTTCACATGCCATTTGAGTAACACCCCCCCCCCCTCTCTCTCTCTCTCTCTCTCTCTCTCTCTCTCTCTCTCTCTCTCTCTCTCTCTCTCTCTCTCTCTCTCTCTCTCTCTCTCTCTCTCTCTCTCTCTCTCTCTCTCTCTCTCTCTCCTCCACTGTACTTTCCATGCTCCTCAGTGCTTATAATGATTTACAAGGGAGAGTGATGGTGATGGGTGGCAAACACACATTTTCCCATGTCATGGCCAGTTGGACATTGGAGATCGGCCCAGTGGAAATGTTCAGATGGGAGGTTACAATAGCGGGATTAGAGTGGGTGTTCTGGGTGTTCTGGGATGAGGTGTGGTGGATGAGATCAGAAATTAATCCACTGGCTTTGGTCAGACGAGGGGTTGGAGAGGGTTGCGATTGGCAGGAGGGTTTGGAGAAAGGGGTGTATGGATGGAGAGATTTGGACATGAACCCTTCTGGAAGTGTTCAGACGAGTGCTTGGATGGGGTTGCGGTTTGGATGGAGTTGGATAACGGGATCGGGGTCTGTGGGTGGACTCAGGGGTTGGAGGAAGTTGTAGTTTGGGTGAGTTGGTGTGGGTGTGGGGGTGGAGATGTTGGGCGTACGGATGGGACGGGGGGGAGAGTAATTACCTCCAGTTGCTCTATTAATAGGTTGGCCCGTTTGTTAAGCTCATTCATCATAATCATCTTTGCCATTTTAATCTGGTTCTCGGCCCTCCTCTGCGTGACTCTGACGCTGTGCAGCCTGCGGGAAACCGAAAGAGAGAGAGAGACAGAGACAGAGAAAAAAAAAAACGAGTTAGTGATCGAGATAACGAGAAAACTATAATGACAGTCTGATTACTTACAGACATGACAGAACATAATAGCAGAATCACACAGGAACAAGTTTGATATATGGACATTGTACAAGACCCATTGATAGATACTGTATTGTATGTAGCCATATGACTCATGGATTCCCTTCCCCGTTCGATGGGCACAGGTCCGCTGACAGCTTTGGCTGGGCCCGGGACAAAGACATCTGAAAGGGCCCAAACCCCAATACATACAATGTTATGAGATTCCAATTCTGGGTCCCCTCTCACCCTGGGCCTGGGACAAGTGACCCCTTTGTCCCCCCCCACCCTGACGGCTTCCCTGGGTGCAGCAGAGTTAATCATATGCCTTCCACCAGCCATGACATCATCACCACTAAATATGCAGAGCCGAGCCAGCCGAGCTCTGTGTGACTTTGACACTCTCTGCAGCACTAATAGGATGAACTACAGGTCTCTGTGCTGTATCTCATTTGGGCATGAGCTTTGATGGCTGCTGTGCTGTGCTGCGCTGTGCAGCTACGGTAGCTGCAGACATGCTGTAAAAACCTGAGCTGGGATGACAACAGGCTGAGGCGGGGTGGGGGGCTTCCTGTGTTATGAGAAGCTTACCTGTCCTCCATCTGCTAAGCATTGGGGAGGAGAAGTGGAGGTGGAGGTTGGGGTTGGAGGAAGAGAGGATGGGGGTGGAGGTTGGGGTTTGAGGAAGAGAGGATGGGGGTGGAGGTTGGGGTTGTCTCATGTTCAACAGCTCTCTTGTCATCAATCTGCTAAGCATTTGGGGAAAGTGAGACAGAGAGCAAGGTGAAAGCTAGGGTTTGTTGTGTAAAAAAGCTCACCAACTTTCCCCAATCTGCTTAGCGTGGAGGACGGGGATGCAGGGAGTGGTTGTCTTGTGCTAAGAAACCTCACCTGTCTTAAATCTTAGCATTGGGCAAAGGGGGCAGGGTGTCTCATTTTTAAAAAACCTGTGAGCTCTGTTAAAAATTGGGAAGAGACGGTGGAGGTGGAGTCGTCCCATGTTAAACAGCTTACCTAAGCACGTTCTGGTAAGCACTAGAGGAAAAAAAACAGTTCAAAGGCATATGTAGGCCTATGTGTGGATGTAGAGACAGACTGCGGTATGATTGTTTCATGCTAGAAATCTCACCTGTCCTCGATCTGTTTAGCGGTGCTTTCCACGACAGACCTCTTCTCCTCGGCACGAGCCATCAGGCTCTCAAAGAGCCAGCGCTGATCCTCCAGGGCCTTCCCAGTGTGCACCACTCTGAGGAAAAAGATCCATGACCATCGGTGCATGTTGTATAGGCCTATGGTAATGGCTAACAATTCTCGAAGGATTGCTTTGCTAAAGCATGGCTAGCTACCGGTGAATGTGCTTTACTGTTTACTAATAGTGCTACGTACTTTGCTACAGCGTAACTGTCAGTGTATGATTGTGTTGTATATTGCTGATCATCAGCCATGTCAATCGCACTTTCAGGGGGAAAAACTGTGCAGCAGACTTGGATCCAACTAGCTCTAAATCAGCTGATCATGACTGGCACTCAACACAACAGATCAGCCGCTCAGTGAAGGAAAGAAAAACATGGCAGGCTTTTGGCTTTCTAAACCTGGGATTAGCACACCAGTCTTTTGATGTGTTTTGCTGTTTACTTGGCATTACTTAGCAGAGGCATGTGTGGAAATAGGATTATGATTGGGATTACAGGCTGGGATATAACAGGTAAAACTTCTTCTAATTCTCAGTCTGATCACTATCCCACCACAGAAATAACAAGAACAAGAGACCAGCAAAGCACCGTCTTCTTTTACTGACGAATCCATCTTTGAGCATCAATCAAGTCACAAAAAGCAATATTACTGTGAATCATGGCATCTCTCAATTTTGCAGATATTTATAACAGAAATAGTAAGAACTTATTAGGCTGACAAAATGTGGCATAAATCACAAATTGTTCAAAAAGGCCACATGTTGCCATGGCTACGAAAGAGCAGAGCTCTTATCTACATCAAACTGTAATTACCTTTTCATTACAAAAAAAATGTTTTCATTGTTAAGAGAAAATGTACCATCTGCACTGGATCACAGAGCCTTTCGGCATCACTTTACATAGGCTTCTTGTTCAGGGGTTCAGGCATTTCTTCCTCTATGTGGATGAACCCAGGGCTGGCCCAAGCCTTTATGGGGCCCTAAGCAAATTTTCATCCGCCCCCAATACCACCACCTACTCAGCATCAGATGCTTGATAAGCTTCATTTACTTGCGCGAGTGGGGGTTAGGAGCTAAGAACGTAGGTAGGTAGGCTGCCGGTAGTTTGTGTACCCATCATGCACTGCACTTCTTGGGGCAAAATATCGCTTTCGTGTGGGGGCCCTAAGCCATTGCATAGTTCCCTTATGCCTTGGGGCCGGCCCTGGGTGCAGCCCTCTGTATTAGCATGCTGGAGACTCACCTGTGGTCTTTGTGTGCGGACAGGTGGCAGCTGTTGCAGGTGAGGAGGTCACAGGTCTCGCAGAAGAGCTCCAGAGCCTCCTCAATATGCAGTGGGCACGAGGCGCCAGCATGGCCGAAACACTCCGAACCTGCAGGGCACAACCAGAGTACAGTTAGCACTAGCTAGCAACAGTGAAACACGGACCAATCTAATGGGGCAAACAGGATGCTATTTTGGTTGTTATCTGGTCTGTCAAAATATCTCACCACCATATCCCTACACTGAGAAACATTGTTCCTTGAAGACAGAGGAAAAACACAAGGTCATGTTCATGGTCATACAAGGTCAAAGAAGGAGAAATAAACATGAGGGTTTAGACTACTCTATATAAGGTGACCAGATGTCCCGGTTTGGAGTTGTGTGTCCCCAGGTCCCGAGCAAACTCTGCGGGGACACAAATATTAGTCCTGGTTTTGGCCACCCGCTATTGCGCTACATGTCTATCAGGGTAAATAGGCATACTTTTTGGTTGTTGGTCTTGCTGCTTCAAATTGCTTAACTTTTTGTTTGTCTTATTTTTTTTTTACTTAAGACTCTGTAATGTCATAGCAATGTTTTTTGAGTCATGTAGAACTGTTTCAGCAAACAGTGAGTTGGATCACAAGCAATCCTCTAGGCATTAAGGGGCTACAGGTGACTATAGATGAGCCGTAGAGCTTTCACTCAAAGGTTGACCATAAACATTAAAGAAGAAGTTGGTTATGTGGGAGTGTAACTAACATTTCTGCCTCTTCATGTTTATACAGGAGCACAGTACTTAGCATACACACTACTCTGGCTCGGTCTAAATTCCAACAAAGATCATTGTTTACCCCTAAGGCCATGGAATCAAAAACTAATTTCAGAAAATAATTTATTAAGCCAGCAGTGAATATAAAAGCACACAACTTAAGTAGGCTACACTAAATTAATTAATTATTCTGCCCACGGATGGATTCTTGATTCTTGAGTGTATTGAGTAGCCTACATCAATCACAGCAAAGACTGAAAAAAGTGGACAAAATGAAACACAAGATCAGTTGAAGCATGACGAGGTGAAGATGTGGAGGAGACGTGGGTTTAACTAGAAAAGGATAATAGGAACAGTAATAGCTTCATTAAAACTGTGTAAATATCTCAAGGCTGGAGCACGCATCACTGGTGCAAAGAGTAGGACAGGCACCTGTGGAGTTCGATGGAGGAGCTCGACTGGAGTTCATTTCTGATCATTAGATGAATTTGTTATTACAGGTACAGGCTGTGCTGAAATGAGGGCGGGTGATGTGTCCTGGGCTGTTTAGCTCGGTGTACTTTATTTGACAGTGTACCAACATGTACCGTTAATACAACAATGTAATGTTATACACTGTAACCCTAAACCTTAATGTATGGTACCGTACCGTACATCATGTACACCATGTACATCATGTTACGCCTGTAGGATATTACATACTCTGTTAAACTGTACAGTTAATTCAACAGAGACCTTGAAATGAAATGGAACGAAGGAGCCTAACCAGGGACATAGCCTACACATTATGAACGCTTCACTTTTTCCCTCACTTATGACCTGATTAAGTCACAACAGGTATGGCGATTGTGTCGTCATTTCTCTGCCCTGGCGAGTTTAAAGACGGAAAGAGATCTTACACACCGGATCCTTTAAATAAGCCTTAGCTTTATCATAATTTATAAAAATAAACAAAACAGTCCAGGGCCTTGAGAAGCAATAATGTTCATGTAAGCATACATGACAGAGGTATCTGAGGAATGTTTAATCAAAAACAAACCATTGGGATTATGGGTCTAACAAAACCATCATATCTTGGCAAACGGCTGAAGTAATTAATAGGATAATGGTCGATGCCTGGGAGTTTGCAATTAAAATGACGTGCAGTCTGGCAGTGGATCGCATCACATGTCAGCCGAAAAAAAATCTCTCCCCACTTGCCAAAAAGATCATGCAGTATGCGAACTGTACACAACTCTGATTTTCTCATACAGCGTATCACTTCCTAGGTCTATTACAATAGAGATCAATGCAATCACTTAAATTCATGTCATTTTGAGATTGGAGTTTCACAGTGGCCTACAACACATATCAGCACAGCACGGTTACTTCACTTGATGCCCTTTTGAAATCATAGCTGGGCGATTATAAGACAGATCAGCACAGATCTTTTGAAAATTGATGCTGGGCTATATTGGCACAGATCAGCATGAGTACTTGACTGGAGGTTGTTTTGAGATTGTAGTGCAGTAATACAGATAGTAATACAGACAGCATTACAAGATAGAGCAGCACAGATCAGCATCAGTTGCTATATATGACTCCAGCTATACTTCACTAATTTTGAGATTGAAGATGGGCCGATCAGACAGATCAGCACGATTACTTTGATGCTGTTTTGAGATCAAATCTGGGCTAATAATCTTGAGATTGCAGCTGGGCTATTATAATATGGCAGATCGGTACCGTTACTTCACCTGATATTGTTTTGAGATTGTAGCTGGGCTATCACAAGACAGATCAGCGCAGGCAGCAGATAGTTTCATGTCTTTTTGAGATTGCAGTTAACAGACAGTATCGCAAGACAGATCCATACAGATCATCAGCAGGACCTCAAGTCAAGTCAACTTTCATTGTCAGTTTCTTCATATGCACATGTCATACAAGGAAAATGAATTGAATTAATGAAAAGTAGAGTAGAGTAGACAGTAGAGTAGAGTATCGTTTATTGATCCCAGGGGGAAATTAAGGTGTCAAGTAGCATACACACATAAATAAAGACATAAAGATATTGTCCACAAGACATAACACACATATTTACACATACAATAATCATATATAGCTCACTGTTGCATACTTATTGCCAAGGCATCTCTCTCTCTCACACACACACACACACACACACACACACACACACACACACACACACACACACACACACACACACACACACACACACACACACACACACACACACACACACACACACACACTGCTGACTAATCTCAGCCTAAATAAACACAGCATGATTCAAACTTCGCTCTATGTAATTTTGAGATTATAGCTGTGATATTACAAGACATATCAGCACGGTTACCTGACTTGGTGTCGTTTCGAGATTGTAGCTGGGATATTACAAGACATATCAGCATGGACCGTTAATGTTCACGTCTTTTTGAGATTAGAGACTACAGACAATATCACAAGACAAATCTGCACTGATCAGATGCAGGAATTTCACTCTATGTAATTTTCGAGATTGTAGTTGGGATATTACAAGACATATCAGCACGGTTACTTGACTTGATGTCGTTTGGAGATTGTAGCGGCGATATTACAAGAAGACATATCAGCACGGTTACTAGACTTGGTGTCGTTTGGAGATTGAAGCTGGGCTATTATAAGACGCCTGTGCTTTCTCATGACCTACATCTCGAAACCCCAACTGTCATCTCGGAGGGGGGGCTCGCTGGCCTGACAGCACCTTGGCTCTCGGGTGAGGCTGCTGGTGCTGAGCAGCATGATGCACACATATGTACACACACACAGCAACACACACACAAAACACATACACATGAACACACACACACACACACACACACACACACACACACACACACACACACACACACACACACACACACACACACACACACACACACACACACACACACACACACATACACATGAACACACACACACACACCCAAGAATGCACACATACATGAATTTGAATGCAAACACAGGCACACACACACACAGGCACACACACACATACATAAACACGAAGGCAAACACACACACACACACACACACACACACATAAACTTGAATGCAAATACAGACACACACACACACACACACACACACACACACACACACACACACACACACACACACACACACACACACATAAACTTGAATGCAAATACAGACACACACAAACACAGACACACACAGACACACACAGACACACACACACACACACACACACACACACACACACACACACACACACACACACACACACACACACACACACACATAAGCTTGCATGCAAATACACAGACACACACATAGACACATTACTGACGGGGCTGGATGTGCGAACATTATCACAGTCTCCTGCAAGCCGACATGCACGCTCTGGTGACTGACCACATCCTGCCTACAGATCTGAGCTGCTGCCCGCATCACAACAGACTCTCACAAATACAGAGAGAGAGAGAGAGAGAGAGAGAGAGAGAGAGAGAGAGAGAGAGAGAGAGAGAGAGAGAGAGAGAGAGAGAGAGAGAGAGAGAGAGGGAGAGAGAGAGAGAGCACTCTTGAGGCAGAGAAAAACATTAAAACAGAAAAAAGCTGCTAACTAATCTAAGTAAACACAGCATGAACGCACACACACACACACACACACACATGCATGCATGCACCCCCGACACACACACACACACACACACACACACACACACACACACACACACACACACACACACACACACACACACACACACACACACACACACACACACACACACACACACACATACATGCAGCCACACACACACACACACACACACACACACACACACACACACACACACACACACACACACACACACACACACACACACACACACACACACACACACACACACACACACACACACATGCAGCCCCGACACACACACACACACACACACACACACACACACACACACACACACACACACACACACACACACACACACACACACACACACACACACACACACACACACACACACACACACAAACACACACACAAAACACTGTCTCATTACTTTGTTAAATGCTGCTACTGCTGCCCATAGCGCGCCCTGTGAATTGCTCAGCATGTGCAGTACACGCGCAGTACAGATGGTGTAACTTCAATCTGCTCATTACCGTGCCGGGCCGCGACAGCGTACCGTGATCATTACACCCTGTGGCCATTCGGAATGCGGGGGGCAGTATAGCACCGCTTTTGCAGAGCAGCGTCTGCCTGTGTCTGTGGTCCGTTTGTGCTTCCGTCCTTGCCCGTCCCCCAGTTTTAGTAGTAGTAGAAATACAGTCAGCAAATTGCATGTTTTATTTAGCATTGGGCATTTGATAGGGCATTTGATAATAACACAAGTGTGAGCCCTAAACAAGACCACAATGTGAATTTAAACTCGACTTTTTTTCTGTCTTGCATTCACCGTCTCCCAATCCGTCTCTAACTTATTTCAGCGCTATTCAAGCCAGGAACGGGTATCCTCAGGATACAGAGTTTGCATACCTAGGCCCTACTACAATTTGAACCGGTAAAGACAATTAAAACCGACTCAATCAGACAGGAACACCATTGTAATTAAGTGTGTCCCGTAACGCCAGCATGAGAGAGATCGAATTTTAAATTTGGCGACGACATTGTGTTGCACGTAACATTGGGCATTTGATAATAACACACGCGCGAGCCCTAAACAAGACCGCCAGTCGACGGTGTTTTGTTTTTATTATTCTGCATTCATGCCAGGAACGGATTGTGAACACTTATGACCGCTTCTTTGGAGGCTGGATAACCTGTCACACCACGACGTGTCACAAAAGGCTGTGCACTGCCTTTAAAAAAAAAAAAAAAAAAAAAACACAGCAGTCGTATTGTCACGGGGGTGACAAACTTGGACTAACTGTTATTCTCACTGATTGCAAATGTTTGCAGGTGCCAATGGGAAGAGGGAGAAAGGTGATTGGGTGTACGGGGTGGGTATGGGCTTTTTGAATGCAGGTGGCAAGATGGCGAGGAGGATCCGGAGGAGGACGAGACGCACAGCTACCGCACAAGAGAAGGGTCGGAGAGACTACCGCGGCCGGGGGGCAGCCTTGGGAGGGGGGTGAGCTGCACGCCGGTATCCGGATGGGGCCAGGAGAAGATGGGGCACGCGTTCGGTCCTTTGGACGACACAAGCAACAGACGACTACGAATGGCGCGGACGGCATATTGCCTGAACGAGGTTTGCGGCCAGAGTCACGAAGAGGTTGCGTTGGAAAGCTGGTGTGGAGGACGCTCACCCCCGAAGTTAAGTGCCACGCCTGGTCACCATAGCCTTCACCTTGAAGCCTCCTCCCCGCTGTGTGCGCTGCCCCTGGCCCGCTCTGTCTGTCACTCACTCACTCTCTCACTCCCGGACCCAGCGAATGCACGATCGGAAAAGACTTTTTGCGCAGCGAGGATGGCCACCCCTACACCATCGTTTTATGTGTGCTATGTTGGTTGCTGTGCTGCTCACGTGTGCTCCTTTAAATAAGTAGCTTAGTTACTCGTGCTGATGGGAGTTAGCATCCCCCTGTGCGTTATTCATACGAATTCAGAGACTGGAAGCCTGTTTACCCTTCTCCTATCTCCACCAGCTGATCCGCCTCCGCGTGCCCAGACGAGCCAGGTGGCCCCGCCCAACCTGTCGGAGGCTACGATGCGCACGGACCGAGTGAGAGGTTTGAGGTGCTGATCAGAGACATTGGACCATTGGACCCCGCGGACAGAGAACTGGTTACACATCCACACACACGCGCGCGCACACACACACACACATGCATACAGAACTATGTCTCCAAATAGAAAATAAATACTTGATTTAAATGACTTTGTTGTCTTGGTGTTTCCTGATGTGTACAATGCTCCTCGGGGTAGTTGGTATTAAGTGGGGGTGCCGCTGTCAAACGCGCACCCCCCACCTGTGACAGTATGATAAGTGTTAAGATAAGTGTGAAATTCTTTTTTTTTTTTTTTTTGCTTAGGCCTATTTTTTTGGCAAACGAATTCATTAATAGGCCTAATTACTTCTATTGTTAAGGCGGCTACATAGTATAATTTGTTTTCATTATTTCATAATTGTTGTTGGTGGTAAGCCTATATAGGCTACTATATAGGCTATTTTTAATTAGGCTAGTTGAATGATTCAACCAACCGCCCGAATTTAATTAAAATATTTGGCTATAGGCTACTTTCGATTCGATTGTGTGTGCTCTTCTTAAAACCTGATTTTAATATGGCAACCAAGCATAGGCCGTACACATTGTGAGGGACTAAACAAGTGCGTCCAATGCGAATACTCCCTCTTGTGTTGTTGGAGAGAGAGAGAGCTCTTTTGTGTGCGTGTGGGTGTTTAATCACCCCCTCCCCCACAGACAAACATTCACTCCGTCACACAGTTGAAGACTGTAGTTAGTTGACATCTATGTAAGCGCCCCTCCAGGCGTCTGCCTGTGTTTGTGCTTCCGTGCTTGTCCATCCCCCAGTTTTAGTAGTAGTAGAAATACAGTCAGCAAATTGCACGTTTTATTTAGCATTGGGCATTTGATAGGGCATTTGATAATAACACAAGTGTGAGCCCTAAACAAGACCACCATGTGAATTTAAACTCGACTTTTTTCTGTCTTTCATTCACCATCTCCCAATCCAGTTTGCATAGGCCTACCTACAATTAAATTAAATAAAAAAGACGTTTTTTTTAAAAAAAATATATTATTATTATTAGTGCTTGTGGACACTTGTGAACTATGACTCCTTCTTCGGAGGCTGGATAACCTGTCACACCACGAGCTCTTTTGTGTGCGTGTAGGGGTTTAATCACCCCCTCCCCCACAGACAAACATTCATAGCGTCACACAGTTGAAGACTGTAGTCAGTTGAAATTTATGTAAGCACCCCTCCAAGCCGTGTGAGTTTAACAGTTTGCGGCCAAGAGTTTTTTTTTTCACGAGCGCGCGCGCACGCACACACACACACACACACACACACACACACACACACACACACACACACGAGAGATGCAAGGCAGAGTATGGATATTGTTTCAAAAGTTTGAATGTTTATTTGTTGTGATGTTACAAATAGCAATAAAAACATAGATCAATAAAAAGGCGTTCAAAAAATCAAACTATGCCTAAAAATAAATCCTTACAAAGTCTTTTAAGTGTCCAGGTGTAGGCCTAGCCTAGCCTACTTCAATGTCCTTACTCCCGTGTCCATACTGTAAATCCCATGGTGCAAAAAGTGCAGTTGGCTAGTGACTCAACAAGGGTGGCAGCAACGCAGTCTGGTCTTGATTCAGAATTCACTCAGGACAAAGGCGGCATTAAAAAAAAATCTAAGTAGGCTATGCCTAAAAATAAATCCTTACAAAGTCTTTTAAGTGTCCAGTCACCTGGATATATAATAGGCCTACAGTCATCGACCAAATCATCGATCTAGGTGGTGAGCCCACTGGTAGGTGAAGGGAAAGAGCGCACTACTGCACAAACAACAGGCCGAGTCGCAGGAGACACAGCGAAAGGGACGGAACGCAATTCTGGTTAAGCCGGGCAGAAAGGATGTTTTCTGCTGTCTTTATCTGCAGTGTAGCCTACATTAGGCAACTTGTAAAGGCTGCTGTGTAGGCATTGTCTACTAAAACTCTGTATACTTGTAAAATAAATGTACACTCTTACTGAAATGTCAAGTTTAGCCTACGTTTATTTGTCTATACACAGAATTAAAAATCAATAGGCCTACAATAAAAACAATATGAGGTAATAAAAGAGTATGACGTGTGTGCATCCGTTTTTTTGTTCAACATTGTTCAACATTGTCATAAGATGGTGCGGAGAACCAGGTAAAGACCACAAATAGACGCTAACCAGACATGGATATCAAATTATTTCTATTTATTTATTATATTTTTAGGCTTAAACATAAGCCTACTAAATATTGAAAGAAGGAAAAGAAAAGACAGACACGTCGAGGCTACTGGTCGTAGCCTATTACAGCAAATCGAACATGCGCTTTATGCACACATAGCAATAAAGTAAAAGGAATTCAACTTCGGAGCGCAGTGGGTTTCGTGGGTCCGGGGGGTGGTGATGGCACGTTTGGTGTCTTTCCACCACCCCTGCACGGAGAGTGCATGGATGGAAAGCATATCCATAAAGCATCTGCATTCCCTCTGGAAGAATTAGGCTACAAAGAGCTGGTTACAATTTCAGTAGGCTATTTCCATAAAGGAATCGAATAGCCTAATTGTCATAACAAAAGTTGCAGTTTCAGTCAAATAGCTCATATTAAGTGGGGGACGAGTAATATTTCATAAGCATATTTTAGTTCATATATTATGTCATTCATTCTGCAAAAATGAGTATATTTTTCTCTCAAAAAATGACATTGGTTTCAATGAGGGCACTCTTGTTCTGGCAGGGACTCGCTTTTCGGCACGACACTGGCTGTGCCAAAAATTGTTTAAACGTTTTTATCAAATTTTGGTCGGCACACAAGGTTTTGGACATACTAATTTCTAGTGGCACCTGGGCTGCGTTTGGTGCATTGATCAGTCATGTTGCCTAGCGAAAAAGACAGCCTGGGTGAGAGGATGAGATCTTCCTCGGCTGGCGAGCGCTCAGCATGTGTGCCCACGCGTTATCTTCTCTCCCAAGACCCGCCAGTTGCTTACAAGTCAATTTGAGCACGAAAACAGCAAAGACAATGTGATATTTCATTCAAAATAGGGCCTACACACTCCAAATAAAACATTGGTCGGAGGGATTTTCAACCGGACCGCAGCGCGAGCAGACAGTCAGTGTGAAAAGCCAACTCTACCGGGAAAATCGCCGCTCGCTTACCATCAGTGCGCGAGCCCTGAAAATCGCAGCTCGCTTACCATCAGTGCGCGAGCTCTCGAAACAGTGAAGTGGCATATCGCAACAGCACATGCGGATCAGCCAAATCATAGCCTATGCAACAAAGTCGCCAACAAGGCCTATGCTATGGCTGTTGTTTAAAATAGGCATTGGATTGCCAACCGTCCCTTGTATTAAGAAACAAACGTATGGATATGAGCTGACATCAATGTCTCAATGACTCAATGTCGTTCAAATGCAGGGAATTGCATCTGTTTTTTTCCCTTTTGTATTCGTTTGCGTAATTATAGTTTTTCTGTGCGTTCCGGGACCTCTGTCCAACTCACCGTCGCTGTGATGTCATATGTTTTTTGCGTTCCGGTAGGCCTACCTTGTGATTTACAAATTAAGCATTGATTACGGAAGTGTAGGTTAGGTTATCGCCCCAGCTGTTGGCGATGTAAGATAAATAGCCAACGCTTAAACACTCAAACGCGGCGCTGTAGGTTACTGCAGTGAGGTTTAGGCCCCCTATTGCACTCTCCATAATTTTTACGAAATGAAAAAAGTATCCACATCCAGATAACAAGTTTGAAGTTGCAATATTAGACGTTTCAAATCTTGCGATGCGAGAATCGGTATCGGGGCTTGTGGCTTCAATTTACGTCTACACATAGGCTAGAGCTTGCACATTAATAGCAATTCATCCGATCATCATAAAAAAAAGAAAAGAAAATTCATTAGGCTATTTATTCTTTTTATGACTCTTCTTACTTCCTGGAGGTGTTCTCACACAATTTAATTAGGCATGTCGTTATCCGCTGAATCGGTGCGTGCTGGTGAATATGAGCATATTAATATGCCGTCAACATTGTCTAAAATATTCCATATGGTAATAAATGTTGCCAACACATTTGCGCTTCTTCACCACTCTGTGCTATGGTTATCTGATATGAACAAGAGAGAGAGAGTGAGAGAGAGAAAGAGAGAGAGTGTGTGTGTGTATGTGTATGTGTATGTGTAGGCCTATGTGTATGTGTGCGCGCCCGTGTGTGCGTGTGAGTGAATGGGTATTTAGCGAGCGCTCCCAAGTGCCACCCGGCGGTTGTTTGGGTACACTGCAGCTAGGCCCGGTACGTACCGAGGTGGATGACGTGGCATTACCTCGGTAAAGGGTGTGCATTGTAGGGGGACCGACTGTATCTGTTTCCAGAAAATGGGTCACATGAAAAATAAAACACCATAATAGATCAGAGGAATGGTTATTCCCATTTAGTCGCATGGGATGCATAATTCAGGGGTCTTGGCTCCACAGAGAGCATTAACAAGCTACAAGATAAGGGATTGACTAAAAGGGAAGTAATAGGGGCTGAATAAGTCTCCGAAAAAAAAATGTCCCATACTTCATAAAGCCAGCCAAGCCCAGCCAGGGCCATCAGAAACTGCTCAAACAGTCACAAAAAGTGGGGATCCGTGTGTGTGTGTGTCTGTGTGTGTGTGTGTGTGTGTGTGTGTGTGTGTGTGTGTGTGTGTGTGTGTGTGTGTGTGTGTGTGTGTGTGTGTGTGTGTGTGTGTGTGTGTGTGCGTGTGTGTGTGTTTACGTGTGCAAGAGGATGGGTGGGTGAGTTAATGTGAGACTGTCTGTGTGCTTGAGTGAGTGAGACAGAAAGAGAGTGAGAGAAGATGAGAGTGACAGTAAAAGAAAGATGGAGAGAGGGAGACAGAGACAGAGAGACAATCACAATACGACTAAATAACAGGAAGCCAGACAAACCTTTGGCCGTTTCCGGAGGCATGACGGGCCCAGTGGGCCTGTGCAGGAGGCCCAGTTCTGGCGCTGATGCCTGGCCCGGCGGTGGTGGTGGTGGGGGTGGTGGTACGGGTCTCAGGTGCTGGTGCAGGTCGGCACACTGGTAGCACAGCCACTTGTTGCAGGAGGTGCAGAGGCTCTGTGCTGCTCTCAGGTCCCCACATTCTGAGCAGCGCTGTGGGGGGAGGAGAAGACGCAGAGATGTTCAGAAGACGCCAACATTGTTTTGGGTCATTGTTGTTTCATGTTGTTGCATGATGTTGCAGAAGTGTAGCCCCTTAATGCACACCGTTCCGTCAGTGCAACGTTGTAATAGTCACTGAAAAAAACGTAACTACAGTATTACAGTATTACAGTATGACAGTACGGGGCTTTTATTCTGGTTATTCTGGTCATGGCTAATTCATACAGGAGACGTGTCTTACTGGGTTAAGTTTCCTCTGACTGACCGCTGTGTCATTGGCTCTTTATGGTTTTGAAAACACACATTCTTTGCAGCACTGTAGGGCAGGAGAAGATAAAACGATGTACATAAGGCTGGGTCGCTGGGACATTTTGTTTCATACTGTTGGTTTCATGAACACAGGCTCTGAATGAAAGGGTTAACACACTTCTGACCATTAGGTCAGAACAGTCACGTGGCTATTAATGGATGAGCAACGCTGTGGGAGGCATAAAAAGTTGCAAAGATGTACAGTGCAGTGCACAAGATGCCGACACTGTGTCATTGGTTCATGCTGTTGCTGAATAAAGTTTAAAGTTCCTCTGACAGATCCTTGGATCACTGGCTCTTAACGATTTGAAGTCATACATTCTGAGCAGCACTGCGTGGGAGCAGCAGAAGGAAAGATGCAAAGACGCCACACAAGATGCCAACGCTGGGTCATGGGTTCATGATGTTTTGCTTCATGAAGTTTCACATGCTGCTGACCAGTGGGTCAGAAGAGTCCCTTGGCTGTTCACAGTATGAGCAACGCTGTGGGATGGAGGGAAAGATGCAAAGATGTTCTGTACACTACAGTGCCCAAGACGCCGGCGCTGGGTCTTTGGTTCATGCTGTTTGCTTTATGGAGTTTAACGTTGTTCTGACAGATGGCTGGACCGTTGGCTCTGTACTGTTTGAAACTGCACATTCCTAGCAGCACTGTGTGGGTGGAGAAATGCAGGGATGGATATACAGTACACACGACGCCAACACTGCTAGGTTACTGATCCATTACTTTTGATCAATATCACTGGGCAGGGCCGATTCTAGTCAATTTTGGTGTCCTAGGTGAGACACCTCCCCATCTTATTGTGGTGGGATTAGAAATTGGCATGTGTAAACATAGTGTAATACATCAGATAGAGCACAGCTGATTTACTACATATGTACTACAATAGGTAGTAGATCAGCTGTGCTCTATCAGTCTGAGTGCCCATTAACAATGGTTGTCAATATAAAGCTTGGTGCTTTATTTCGCTTAATGTTGTAATTCTGTGGGACTTGGCACCCCCAAGACATTTGGTGCCCTCGGCTACCGCCTGGTGTGCCTATGCCTGGCGCCAGCCCTGTCACTGGGTCTGATCAATCACTGGGATGTTGATATGAGCAGTGCTTTAGGAGGGAAGGGGGGGTGTAAACTCCCAGATGTACACATGGCTCATTATGACTGTTTGCTTTATGGAGTCCAACTTGCTTCTGACCAGTCCCCTGGTTATTGGCTGTTTACTGTGTGAGACCTCATATTCTCAGCAGCGCTGCGTGGGAGAGGAAAGATGCAAATATGTGCAGAGAATGCCAACTCTTGATCATTTGATTTTTATGTTATCAAGTTCCGTTCATGTTCTCGTCCAATCCTTGAACAAAAGGGGTTACAAATGTGTGACAATAAGGCTACATAGAACATTTTCCCCAAGGGAATAAAAACACAAAACAAAACTAAACAAAAAAAGAATGCATTAATTATATTTGCACTGGTTTGCTGAACGCTTTGAAGAAGAGGTGTTAATAGGTTTCATTTACATCTGTATAGAGAATGAATTTGCTCGCTTGTCTGTTAGCTTTGAGGATACAAGAGCACCCCTGGCACCCCCAAACCCCAGGGGTATGTAACTGTTTATTATGGGTGGGTAAGGAGAGGATGGAAGGGGTGGGGTGGGGGCACCATAATAATACGAACAAATCTCCAAATTCAGTAGCAATACAATGCATCTAAAAAAAAGCAATTCATCAAACCACAAACTACATACAACATGACACCAACTCTGGCGTACCTCGCCATGTAAGTAAATCTGTCAGCGAGGATTATCGTCAGCTAAGGCAGAGAGAGAGAGAGAGAGAGAGAGAGAGAGAGAGAGAGAGAGAGAGAGAGAACGAGAGCACAGGGGACTCTGCTTCCTATCCATTTGACATTTGATTATTATTTTCCCCCATGCTCAAAGGGTATTAATTCATGCACAACGGGCAGGAGAAAAAAAAACGGGAGCAAATTACAATACCCATTTCCTCTGCATCTTACTAATTAATGCAATAGCTAAGCTTATTAAAAAACACTGCAATGCACTATGCTCTGACTGCACTGTTACTCCACTGCTGCCTACAAGAAACTACTCAGTGGCAGCAGCAGCAACACACAACCAGTACACCAGTAAACACACAACACAACAACTAAGAAATGCAGGAGAGAGGAGTAAGGCGTGCACCTTGACACACACACAAACGCACGCGTGCAGACACACACACACACACACTCGCATATGTACACACACACACACAC
>NC_085878.1:27565434-27585434 GCF_034702125.1 Engraulis encrasicolus
CACATTGAAAGCAAAAGCGAGAGCCAAAATCCCACCTGGGAAACTCCAACTTCCATTGTCATTGTGACACAGCACTCTGCACACAACGAAATTGCATTTAATGCCTCAGCCGTGCAAGGGGGCAGCCCCCAATGGCGCCCCAAGGGAGCAGAGCGATGGGACGGTACCATGCTCAAGGTACCTCAGTCATGGAGGAGGATGGGGGAGAGCGCTGTATAATTACTCCCCCCACCAACCTAGTGGGTCAGGAGTCAAACCGGCAACCTTTGGGCTACAAGTCTGACACCCTAACCGCTTACCCGTGACATTGCCTGGCTCTTGCCCGACCTGCAGTTTCGAGCAGCTTCATGAGCTCCCCTACTAGGTCTGGGAGAACACACATTGGCTCAGCCTTCAGAAAGCATGGCTCTATCCATCATTCTGCCTGTCCTCGCCGACAACAAATTCCTTCAAACATGTTTTCTGTTGAGCTCTAAAGTGTCAATATAGTCTATAATCATTCTGTCCCGTGACTCCTCAATGCAAGCTGTCAATTGATATTGACGCAATAAATGCTCTGATTATTTCTTGGTGGGAGAAATGGAATCCTGCTACAGTCTCCCAGACCTCTGTGTGTGTTGGAGGTCCACCAGGGGGCTCCAGAGCTACACACACACACACACACACACACACAAACACAGAGATGTCTGGTGAGAACCATAGTTGTCACATGCACTATCCTCTGACCTCAGACCCCATCCACAGCACCATCTTGTGATCCCAGTGGCCAAGTACAGACTTATGTTCCACGAAGATATTGATACTGACAGTAATACACAGGCTGGGAGTTTATTTGCACTGGTCCACTTTGGTTTTGAAATAAGGAGTACACCTCTCCTCAAGGTGTGTGTTGTAGAAAAGCATGGTGCTGCGAGAGGCGTAATTAAACAAAACGTTTTTAAACATTTTTAAATAACATTAAGTGCACTAGAACTTGTAGACATGGGTAAGTGGTTAGGGCATCAGACTTGTAGCCCAGGTTGTTGCGGTAATTAACCAGTGACCCCCCCATCCTCCTCCTTGACTGAGGTACCCTGAGCCTGGTACCGTCCCACCACACTGCTCCCATGGCGCGCCATAGGGGGGCTTCCCCCTTGCACGGATGAGGAATAAATGGAATTTTGTTGTGTGCAGTGTGCAGTTTTGTGCTGTGTCACAAGGCGGGCTTTCACTTCATTCCCTCCATTGTCACCATCTATATCTAAAGACCTCTTCCATCTCATACATGCATCATCCAAACCAACAGATGTCACTGCCCTGCTTCTTGGCAAACATTTCCACTTTCAAGTTATAGTTTTTGGGGAGAACCCACCCCCCCCATCCATCCATTCATCCATCTATCCACCACACCTACCAGGTGATCTAGGGATGGATTATATCTAGAGCCATCCGTGGTCCAGCTGCGGTGGAAAGCCTTTTCGTGATTGTGCATTGGATGGAAAGATTGTTGAACAAGTAGATATTATGGAAAGATCGAGTCAGCGAATCAATCTCGAGAAACACGTTTCAATTGTGGCTGAGTTGAAATCGCGTTGAAGTCATTACCCATTCCGCGCAGAAAGCTATTGTTACACAGCACAGTAGCATACATTTTTCCTACCAACCATCATCAGTGTTTCCCACAGAAATTTTGGAAACTATGGGGGCAGCCGGGGTTTATTTTTGTCCGGGTGAGGGGGGGGGGGGGGGGGGGGGGGGATGTGGGTCTTCTCACACGGGGCCTTTTTTTTGGGGGGGGGGGGTGCGGGTTGTATTCTTGCAGCGTAAATGCAAAACGGCAAAACAATGACTACAGTATGACATTGGCGCATGGAGAAACTGTAGGCCTGGGCCTATATTTCAGCCATTTATATTTTGAGAAATAAGGCTACATAACATTTTAACCCATGACTTGTATAATAGTAGTACATTGTCATTGTCAAAAAATGCAGTACAGTGAATAATTTCTGTTTACAACACAGTTTCATTCGTCCCTCATGCAGGGGTCTGGGAAACAATAAAAAAAAACAAAATAGGAGCAGAGATAAGAATTTAAGAGCACTGTGAAAATTGTTAACGCATAGATAAAAAGGGTCTTAGAGGATAGGCTATGCCTTTTCCCCCCACACATATCTGTAGGCGTACACATTCTACATGAGGGGTGCTGGTCACAGGGCCAGTTTTTTCCAAATTCCTCCCATTAAAAGGGCTGAACAACATATTACACATTTATGTCTATATTCACATTCATTACACATTAATTTCTATATGCAGACCGATGTCTCCTCTGCTGTGTCAATGAAGGTCTGTCACCAAACTCATTACAACTGTAAAACAAAGCCTAGGGAGTGTTAGTAAACTCATCCCAACTGTCCCTTCTCTGAAGGTTTTTTTATATTGCTCCCAAACCCAAGTAAACTACAACAACTTGACTAGGCTTTTGATCCCTGTCTTTCAAGCACTTGTGGTTCTCTCTATAGCAGGGGTGCCCAACCTTTTTTTTAACCAAGATCTACTTTTGAAGTTGATGGTCTGCCGAGAAGACCTGATCTACCAAGTCAAATTTAAGGATGTCAGTATGAAAATTTAAGACCACCATTTATTAATCACCATTATTATGAACAAAATGTTTTTAGTAGGCTACTATGGCCGTATCTTTTCAGTGTGTTTTTAAAGTGTGTTGAATAGCCTATCTTTACAAAGCAAAGCAGCACTGATAGTATGCAGAGATAATTTCAGTCATACACAAGTCATAAACAACTGAAACAATTTCAAAATGATAAACATTTGGAATATAAGGCTACATAGGCCCTATTTTCTATGATGAAGCATTATCATGCCTTCAGTGGTATAGGCTACAAATTAAAAAGGGCTCAGAAATTCACCATTTGTAATGGGTAAATAGTAGGCTACTGAGAGAGAGAGAGAGAGAGAGAGAGAGAGAGAGAGAGAGAGAGAGAGAGAGAGAGAGAGAGAGAGAGAGAGAGAGAGAGAGCAAGAGAGCAACGAGAGAACTCATTGGATTGGTTAACACCCCTGTTAAGAGTGACTTCTTCTATGAAGGGTTTTTTTTCCAGCTCTCTGGGACAGTAGCACAGCAAAGGCTTTCTATTGTGAGTTTGGCCAATCGTTTTGTCCACAACTGAACACAAATTGAAGTGAATTCCATACATGTCAACAACTAACATTTCCCTTACACGCGGCACGCGATGTAAACGCAGTTAGCGATGATGCATGAGACTAGCGATTTGGACGAAGATCCTCGCATATCGGCGTGTCATAACGCATCGTTGCGCACATGTTCTGTTACTCACCCGATGTTACACGTGTGCACACATGAATCAACTGTAATACCCTTACGGTCACTTCCTAATGCTTTCCCCTCATTCTGTGTTACCGTGGGACTACTTATCTAACCAATACAGAGTCTATAGGATGTATTACTCCAGGAGGAAAATGCGAAGGAAATTCAAAATCGTAATTCAAATCGTTTTTAACAAAAACGGATATCGTTTAAAAAAAAAAAAAAAAATTAAAAAAAAAAAAAAAAAATTAATTTTTTTTTTTTTTTTTTACATTTTCGTAAACTATGGCGGCCAAATTTAAACTATGGCGGGCCGCCATAGTTTCCTCAATGTATGGGAAACACTGATCATTTTATATTGAGCGTAATGCGTACAGGTTTCGACATTCCGCCCTTTGCGTTCAGTAACTTGAATAGGCCTATAAACGCCAGGAAAGTCAGGTTCACCTGTCAGTCACCGGGTCCTGGTCAAGCTGGTATCACACAATGATTTTGTCCCTCCTTCTCCAACTGTCAATTAATGAGGATATGGTGGATATAATGTTATGTATTCCTCCACAGCCCACGAAAAAGACCAAAACCAGATCGCTTCGTGGACATGACAGTCATGGACACGGCGCATTGGTAAACGAAACGTTCCCAACGAACCTAAGTAACGCGACAGCAATTAGAGTTGTGGGCTAATACAAATGTATGCATCAAAATCATTTTTTAAGACCAGTTTGTATTAAGGATAAGCTCATTCTAACCTTGAGTTTGTATCCGATGCAGCGCTGCTCAGGTAAAGACAGAAAGCATCCTTGCGGTAGTGGAAAACGCAGGAGGCATGCACCACAGAATCAACTTCGATGGAAACATAGTGAGTGGTCTCTGTCACATTCGCAGGTGTTGGTATATTCTTCCAGTAGCTGAGCTATATTACGATGTCTCGCTAATGCCGAGAGCAGTTAAGCGTTATTTTTTATTGCATGATAAGCCATTGTTGAATTTGCATCGATAATCAAGACATTCAGCGTAACCGCGTCCCGTGTAAAGAGCAATATCCAACAGAGCTGTCAGTTGCCAACTGTGGTTGAGGTGGTGGTGGGTTGTCGCATCTCTCAGAGACAGTTGCATTTCACAACAAATTGACCATGCTAAATCCTCTTGATGTGGATCACTCACCCAACACGCGCCACGAGTCTTGTGCTCTGGCAGAGTTGTAAAATCAGTGGTTTGAAAAGAGCACCACCCAGCTCTTCAGAGAGAACAGTTCAACAATAAGCAAGTGTCTTATTAGAGAGCTAATGATGAAGAATATTCTTACTTGTGGTTTTCTCAGTTCTCACCTATGGTTTCTTCTACCAGGTAACACAGTGGTAAATGAAAGTCACATTCGCTCTTGCTGCCATTAAATTAATGCACCCTACTTTATTGGTTTTGTTTTGTCATAATGTATTAGTACATTTGTGTGTGTGTGTGTGTGTGTGTGTGTGTGTGTGTGTGTGTGTGTGTGTGTGTGTGTGTGTGTGTGTGTGTGTATGTGTGTGTGTGCGCGCGCACGCAGCCGCAAGAGAGAATAGTGCCATCACACATTCACACAGACCAATTTGGTTCCCTACAGGCAAGCACCCCCTTTCCTTTTTGTGAATTAAGAAATTACCATCTGTAAACAAAGCATCGTCAATCTGATCGAACATAGCAAATCTAGTGTCCATGAATAGGCTAATCATCATCATCAATATTAAGCGTAGGGCAGGCCGCAGTCATGGATAAGCGGACGTCAGACTTGTAGCCCAAAGGTTGCCAGTTTGACACCCGTTCGGCTGCCAGGTTGGTGAGGGATGTAATTAAGCGGTGATCTCCCCATACTCCTCCATGAGCATCCTCCATCCTCCCTGAGCATGATTCCCAGCCCGCTGCACTGCTCCTTTAAGGCGCCCCTGGGGGCTGCCCCCTTACACGGGTGAGGCAAAAATGCAATTTCATTGTGTGCAGTGTGCACATGTGTGCTGCCTGTGGAGTGCTGTCACAATGACAATGGGAGCTGGAGTTTCCCAGGTGGGCTTAAACTTCCACTGTACTCTGTGGGAGTTTAGGGCATTTCTGGCACCTTCAAGACATTTGGCGCCCAAGTCGACTGCCTTGTTTGCCTCTGTATAGCACCGCACCTGCTTTCACATCTCCTGTCCTCAGCCTCTCAGATTACTTTGACTATGAGACATTACCACCTGAAGAGAAATATCAAATTCCAAACACCAAAGTCCTATCTATCAAACGGAGCAAGCTCTGCACCCTAGTCAGCGAGCAGCCCTGTGTCTATAAGAAACCTGATGGTCCAGTCCCCATCATTGATGCTGTAATACCTGTATGCCCCAAGTACTGTTTCAGGTGCTGTTAAAATAATAAATGGTTGATAAGGCAAGATCCTTCCCGACCAGTTACTTCCTGGAACAATGACCGCATAGGGCTTTATGGAAGAACAGTGTTTAAGTAGTAGTTGAGGCGTAGTACTTTATTGATACCGGAGGTAAATAAGGTGATTAAATAAATCTACATAAATTTCAGCCTTAAAGTAGTCTTACTGAAATGTCAGTTTTGTTTCATCTTATAATTGGGTGAAAAACCCCTTTAAATTTGCTTTGTGACTTTGTATTTTTTTTCTTTGTTATCCTTCATGGGCTTTAATGACATAACACCATTTTGGAGGAGAGGAGCATCTCTTGGTCTTCATACCTGTAGGGAGACCAAAGACTGAAACAATTTCATATTGCTTAGAGATTTTTTTATCCTTTAACTAGACAGGACAGTTTGAGAGCGTGGAAGCAAGTGGGAGAGAGAGATGGAGAAGAATTGGGAAATTACCAGGGGCCAGAATCGAACCCAGGTCCCCTGCATAGCGGTACAGTGCCATAGCCATTGGAGCAGAGTTGTACTAAGTAGAAGTAATATGGTCTATTTCTATCCCAACTCACAGAATGTCTTTTTGCACAATTACCTTTTTTACATTTATTATCTCTACTATTTTATTTTATTTTCCCCTCCCTGACTGTCTTGAAATGTCCATGTGGGCATTTGTGTATTTGTGTATTTATGTAAGCTACTGGATACCTGAATTTCCCACTGGGGATCAATAAAGTTACTCTACTACTACTAATACTCTTACATTGCCCATTGACAAATGTCACCCTTTTCATGAATACTTGCCATCATCAAATTCCAAGGACTGTATTCAAATTCATGACATTTTTAGCAGCAAAACTTACTGGACTTTGGTCATACTGAAAAATATCAGTTTATTACTTAGTAAATATTCATGAAGATAGGCAGCACAGTTTCAATCAGCAGCATAGTTGCAATACCTTCTCTAGCCACCATCCTACACAGTCCACCTTTAACTCGTTAACACATGGCGTTATAAATTTGCCGTTAGCAGAATGGCAATGACCAAGTCATAGTGCATTACTAAAGGCCCTGTGTTATGTCATAGTATTGTAGTAAGTTCTATGGTAGTTAACTTTTCAATGTCCATTACAGCGTGCCACTGGAGGTAAGGCGTACAGTACTTGGCAAAGGCAAACGGCAGTCTCCCCGAGCAGCCAGTGACTGAAGGCCAAGTTTTTCAGTGTAGCATGAAAGCAGAGAAGATCAAGGAGGGTTAGGCGTATGCATACAGTATTAACAGCATAAATGCATTTCCCACAGAGGTCTTGGTGTTATAATAAGTTGTATAAAGACCGTAAAATGATCTTGGTATAGATTCTATATTATTATATTACATTACTATATTATTCTGTATTATACCGATAGCCTGATTTTCGCCAGACCCTTGTGTATTTCTGTTCAGTTTCATGAGCTCACACAACGGTCTGGAGGATCTACGAATAGCCCTGCTCCCAAAACAAAATGCAATAGAACCAATCAGGGTCACAGGATTTTCAGGTATCTGGCAAATTTAAACTAACAGTAGTGGAGAAGGGGAAAATAAGTGAAACGTGCCACCCTACTGTTTTTTGTTTCTCATCTGGCTGCACGAAATGATGAAACAATGACAATTTAGGAGGCCTTTATTTTGAAACATTTTACAAAGCTTTGAAAGGTCTGCGCAATATTTTTTTCTTCATATGTTAATGCATGTACAAAAAAAACCTCTAAAGAGGAATCTTCTTTCAACATTTTCTTTCCAAGAAAGGTTAACCCCTAACGTTAAATACAAAACTATTCCTTGACATCTGTACACCCGTTCCACACACGCACATACAAGACTTTCCGTCAGTGGTTATTTAAGAAACAAAATAATAATAATAATAATAATGCACAGTCACTAAGCGCAGTTACATGCACAGAGTATTCCGTTTCAGACAAGTTCTGGAATGTTCTGTTTACATGTGTGAAACAGTGTTCTGGAACCGGAATATTCCCAAAGCACAGCCACATTCGGAATGAATAAAGAGTTTACACGAATCACATGAATCATGAGCAAACTGAATTCTGTCACCATTCATTTAAAATCGGAATATTCCTTGCATGTAACTGCGCTCACTCAGTACCATCGTCCTTACTACAACGCTAGTTTGTGAACACGGTACCTAGAAGAACACAAACACACACACACACACACGCTACACTGACGTTCATCACAGCCTGTTTAACAGTGGGATATGTACAGAGACTGCCAATAGCACTTGCTGTGATCTGATAGAAGAAAACATTATAGTAACAGGATCTGATTAGACACAGAGTGTAAACTCACGGTTGGAAACTACTGGCATCTAACATGCAAAGTAGCCTATCAGTTTTACCAGACCATTACTGCTACTCATGTCAAGTAATTCATTTGGCCCTGCATTAGTAGGGTATAGCGCTTACTTTGACAACATAGTCTGTCAGTTTTATTTGTACATAGATACAGTGATGAAGCCCTGCAGCAAATGAACATTTAAACAATTTGCAGCAGTCTGATTCATGATCCTTCAGTTCCTCAGAAGCAGTAATGAAGCATCTTTTTTTCTCTGTCTTTTGTCTCTTCCTCTTTTTTTTGGTTTCAGCACATTGTCCCCCTTCAGTTCTTTTTGTGGAGAAACTTCATTTTGTTCCCTAGGAAACCAGAAAAGAAAACAGAGTAAGTCTCTTGATTTGTGATTACAAGGGAAATGTGTACACATACAGTTTACATGAACTCACATATACAAACATCAAGATGGCACATTCTCTCAGGGTTAATCATCCACCACAGCCAACTACAGTACTGTAGCCTAGTCAAGGGATTATCAAACTTTTTTGGGCTGGGGAACCCTAGTGGAGCAGAAAAATGGCCAAGTAGGCTAGCCCCTCATTGTCGCACCACAATTTACAGCAACCACTATATGATCATTTCAATGCAAAAGTGGGCCATTTTTCTTAAATGTGGGCCTACTGCTCTTCCCTTGCTCCCATGGCAATGCACAGTAGACCACTAGGGGTCCCTGGACCACACTTTGAGAACCAGTGGACTAGTCCTCTAAATTGGCAGCAATACCGTAAATAATAATGTAATAATAATAACAATATTAATATTAATAATAGTAATAATAATAATAAGACCACATGGCTAAACCAGAGTTCTGGACATGCCTGCATGCCACTCTGCAGTTCAACACGGCGCCTCAGTCTTACCTAATCTGTTGAGGAACTTATTGACTCCGCTCTGTTCCGTGTCCGGCAGCTCCTCCAAATACTGCTCCACTCTCTGCTCGAACAGACCTATGTGATATACACACATGCATGCACACACACACACACACACACACACACACACACACACACACACACACACACACACACACACACACACACACACACACACACACACACACACACACACACACACACACACACACACACACACACACAGAAAGAGAGAGAGAGGCTTGTAATAAAAGATGTAACCACAAGCCCACAGCAGTCATGCAGAAACAAAGTGAAACTCTATACAGCTGTTTGTATTGTTTGGAAAAACTGGTTGGAGGGTCTGACTTTTGTCAGCAGGAGGCGCTGAACATTGCACTGCTGCTATTGCACACTGTGGCCACTAGATGTCACTGCTGGCCAACAGACAGGGACTTGTAGAGATGATTATGATCATAGTAGAGTTGAAGAAGAAGTTTTTAAAGTTCAGGATTACAGTAACAGATCATACAGGCACTCTTGTGAACGTGTGTAGTTATAAGAAACTATTGTGGTATGTGTGGTGTTCTTCTGTGTGGTGAGGGCAAAGCAGTATGTGGTATAGCACTATGGTGTTTTTGGTGTTGGTCAGTGTGTTGTGATTGGAAAGCTTTGTGGTGTGTTATACCCCCTATCTACTACTTGCACTTCCTGCGCTGGGTGAGCAGTTTCCTGAAGGGTGGGGGCGACTGGGAACTGATGGGTGTGTGTGTGTGTTCCTTGGCATGCGGAGCTTGGAAATTAGTGTGGAGTTTTAGTAGTATAATAGAGACGTAGAATATTTAATAGTCTTTATGCATACTTTAAAGCATTACTTTTCAGTAAACACTTAAAAGGTGATGATGACAAGAACTGGTGTGTGTGTGTGTGTGTGTGTGTGTGTGTGTGTGTGTGTGTGTGTGTGTGTGTGTGTGTGTGTGTGTGTGTGTGTGTGTGTGTGTGTGTGTGTGTGTGTGTGTGTGTGCGCGCTAGAGTGTGTGTGTGTGTGTGTGTGTGTGTGTGTGTGTGTGTGTGTGTGTGTGTGTGTGTGTGTGTGTGTGTGTGTGTGTGTGTGTGTGTGTGTGTGTGTGTGTGTGTGTAGAGATACGCTGCTTCATCCATTCATGCATGAGAAGATTTAAGGGGTTTTTTTGTCGATATACGTACTGCTAGGAGATTAAGGACTTTTTAAGAATGCTTAGATGCTCTCTTCTACCTTTGGCTCTGCACTTGCGGAGCTCGCGGTCCTGGATGAAGCCGGCGAACATCTGGGACTCCATGAAGACGCCCAGGAAGCGGCGGATACTCTTGGAGGCC
Organism: Engraulis encrasicolus; assembly: GCF_034702125.1. Classification (NCBI taxonomy): domain Eukaryota; kingdom Metazoa; phylum Chordata; class Actinopteri; order Clupeiformes; family Engraulidae; genus Engraulis; species Engraulis encrasicolus. Next base: position 27,575,738 of record NC_085878.1, read on the forward strand.
ACCGACTTACGGAAGGCCTCGCGCTGGAAGACGCGCTCGCCACGCTCGCCCTGCGTCATGAAAAGCGAGTAGTGGCCGATCGCCTCCAGGAAGAAGCGGATGAACGCCTCCGACACCAGGCTGTTCAGGGAGTTGCATTCTGGGAAGAAAAGGAGGAGAGATCAGACTCAGGAGAGATCAGAGACCAGGCTGTTCAGGGAGTTGCGTTCTTGGTAATAAAAAGAAAGGAGAGGGTAGATCAGACATTAGGGTGTTCGGGGAGCAACATTCTGGGAAAAAGAGGGAAAAAAGTGAGGAGAGGGGAAGAGAGATCAGACACCCGGATGCTCAGGGAGTTGCATTCTGGGAAGAGAGATCAGACACCAGGATGCTCAGGGAGTTGCATTCTGGGAAGAGAGATCAGACACCCGGATGCTCAGGGAGTTGCATTCTGGGAAGAGAGATCAGACACCAGGATGCATTGTGGGAGACCAAGGGGAAGGGAGAGATCAGACAGGTGGTTCTGGAAGAGATTAACAATCTGCTTGGTAGGGTGAACGGCAATAGAAAGGGCCTGCTTGTAATTTTAGCACATTGCCTGATTTCAGTTTTGCCTGTATTTAGTTAAAACAGTACAAACTAAAATATATGTCTATATGGGCAATATTAAGTTCAAGATTTCAAACTTCAGGCGTCTTATTGTTACATAATCAGCCTTGGATACAACAACAGAGGGAATTTCACTAAGAGTGGGTGGTTGGACTTCAGAGGCTCTTCATCTTGAAATTTTAATGTAACAACATACTTGTAACATTACACTGCACCCGCTATTGTGACATTTTTTTTGCATACCCGTGTACAGACATCAAACAGTTTTGTTTCACATGCATTCTTCCCACAGGAACAAATCCTTCTCTTTTCTATTTTGAGCCGTCCTTTGAAAGAGAGAAAAAAAAGGCAAAGCAAATAACATGCATTACCATCATCCGATTCGCTGTCAGAGTCCTGGTTGATGATGTCATTCCTTTGTTCTAAAGCCAGTTCTAATGCAGACTGCAGTTTCCTTGGTAGGAGAGAGGCCTCGTCATCCATCTGTGCAAAAGCCAAGGACAGAAGGGAGACGGCGTGTTTTGTTTTTAGGCCATAACAACACTGATAAGTCTGTGTGGTCTGATAGCAGTGTCTAGAGGAACTGAATTAGTCTCTCTTCGTGGTTGGCTCGTATGATTAAAAACAGAAAAAAAACAACTGCTGTACCTGCTTGATGAAACGGTCTGTGCCCAGGTCCACCATCAGAGCCTGAGGGGAAAACAAGAAACACAGAAAACAGCTGTTGAACATGGATGATGACAACATCTCTATTGGAAAGTCACTGAACCGATAACAGGATGACAAGGCAGGAGAATAGTGAAACCTTTCTCTAGCCACTTTATTAACCCTTTAAGACACGGCCGCTGTTCTACATAAGCTGTTACCAGAATGCCAATGACCAAGTTGTAATGTATTACTAAAGGCCCTGTGCACTGTTATAGTGGTGTAGTACTATGATAGTCATTTTTCAGTGACTATTACATCGTTCCAGTGGTGGAACAGTCTACAGTCAGCAACACATACTTGTTTTTTTCTTTCATTTGAATCTTAAAATAATGTTTTAACTAACTAACAAGGTGTCATTGGTTCTCATAGTCCCCATCCATAGGCTCTAATGCCACACAGTAGGTCTAAAAGAGCGGAATGCCTCCATATTATAGTTCTCTATGAGGGAGACAATTCAGCTTCCAACTTGTGGGACCAACAAACATGAAAACTATTTCATATCACATCACTTCAGTTGAGATTCTCTGAACGCAGAACAGCTTATAAAACCTGCACCATTAACAGGCCAATACAACAGGCCATCAACAAGGAAATCTGCAACAAAAAGCATCTGCTGAAATTACGTTTTGTGCCAATTCTAAACTAGCCATCATTGTCATTCCTATTTTCACACGGTCATTTGATTTAGAGATCATCTGATCATACAGCTTCTCAATAAACGAGGGCCACTTAGGCAAGACCATTTTTTTTCTTCAATAGAAAAAAAACCCAGCCTCAACATAAGCGGGATAAATATTTGTACCAGATGTTTGTTGACAGGCCATTAAAACACTGTGTTAAAAATGGCAAGCATTTAACTCTGGCAGCCCCCGACAAGCCACTGATCCTGTCAGGCTTTACTCAGGGCTGGACTGGTCATCTGGCATACAGGGCATTTCCCACAATGGGACAACAGTCCTCAAGGAGGCACTGCTGTTTTTTTCTTTTCTTAGGGTGGTAGTGGTACCGTAGTGCTAGTGATGCTGGCCATGCTTATGTCCTCGTTTGTTATTTGCTTTGGTTATAAAGCGTCTGCCAAATGCAATGTAATGTAATGTAATGTAATGTAATGTAGTGCAGGTGGTGTCCTACTAGGTCATCGTCTCATATAAACAGTGAACTGAGCCAATCATGATATAGTAAAAAAAAAAAAATCCTGCATATGCGTGAGAGGCATACACAAAGCCGAAGATGCCCGGTCAGGAATTTTGTCCCTGACTAGCTCTGACTTTACTGCAGCATTTATGGGCGATAGGCTTGGAGGCAGAGAGGCAGTGGCGGAACAAATGTAACCTGGGCCCCAGGGAAACACACTGATAGGGCCCCCATGTGTCCTACCAATGTCCACCAACAACATGGGAGGGCCCTTGGCCCAGGTGAAACAGCCCTGCTTGCCCCCCGACCCCCCGTTTTAGCACAGCTTCTGCTGAGAGGCTGTTTTTTTTATAAAGGGAACTAACGACCTCGGCTGCCAAACTGCTCTCCAGAGTGCCAAGGCCACAGCGGAGACTACAGAGTTCATACTGCTGTGGCCTGGCTGGCATTGACCTGACAGCAAACATGTACACAGGACACACGATGACATTCACACACATTTACTCACACACACACACACACACACACACACACACACACACACACACACACACACACACACACACACACACACACACACACACACACACACACACACACACACACACACACACATCGAGACAAAAAAAGCGCACGAAAGGGAACGCAGGGACATATAAACACGCTTCTATAAGCACCCTTACCCTCTCTTTCTCAGACACGCTAGCTGGCTCAGCAGTCTATAGCATTACAACTACTGCGTGGAGCTAGAGCCAAAGAACACCAACAAGACATTTCCTGTGCGCACAATCACACAGGGCGAGCGATTCGTCTTGGTGCTCAAGACGTGTTCGTTACCACCCATGGAAAAAGTTCCAGGGAGTGCAGGAGGTGCTATGTGACAGAGGAGTCACCCCTCACTCCCCTCGCTCGTGCTCTCGGACACAAATACCCCGACACGACACAAACACGGGGTCAATGTCCTGTCCTCGCAGTACTCCGCAAGTCAGGGCACAGCTCATCCAACAACACACTGAGGAGCGCCTGTGTGTGTGTGTGTGTGTGTGTGTGTGTGTGTGTGTGTGTGTGTGTGTGTGTGTGTGTGTGTGTGTGTGTGTGTGTGTGTGTGTGTGTGTGTGTGTGTGTGTGTGTGTGTGTGTGTGCGTGAATGTTTGTGCATGTTCATGAGTGTGTATGTGTGTGTGAGGGAGAACGAGACAGAGGGAAACAGAGAGAGAGAGAAAGAGAGAGTGAGAGAGACTGTGTGTGTGTGTGTGCATGCATGCGTGTGTGCGTGCGTGCGAGCATCCGTGCATGTGAGTGTGTCTATGGATGTGTAATGGTAGCCTTTCAGTTTGGCTGACCTCAAACAGTTCATGCTGGAAATTCGAGGAACAGGGAACAGAGTAGTCCACACACACACACACACACACACACACACACACACACACACACACACACACACACACACACACACACAAACATACACAAACACACACACACACACACACACACACACACACACACACACACACACACACACACACACAGCATACCCAACGCACACACACACACACACACACACACACACACACACACACACACACACACACACACACACACACACACACACACACACACACACACACACACACACACACACACACACACACACACACACACACACACACACATACAATAATGCAATAGGCAGACTGCCTCCACACACTGATTACTCCTCCATTGTTTTCTGACTATTTCAGTCAGTCCTCTGACTGCAGGGAGTCTGGGAATGGACGTAAACACTAGCGTACACTGTTTAACTTGCTGTGTCTACTGCAGTTTAGAAGGAATGGGCTCACCATAGTTTGTCTTCTTTTATGTTCGTGTTTACATTTTGCGAATTGAAAATTAGAGGGCAGGAAACAAAACATTCTGCGACGAAAAGTTGCGATTTGACCCCCCCCCAAAAAAACGATTTTGTAACGGAGCCGTTCATTTGTGGAATGGCCTCATGCGGTAACAGTAAATCCCGAGTCTTGGGGGGAGTCATACACAAAAGCAGAGCCCCTCTGACCAGCTGGGGGCCCCAGGGCATCTTAATCTGGCCCTGGCCATAGACTGGGTGTCCCAGGCCCTGTGTGTGTGTGTGTGTGTGTGTGTGTGTGTGTGTGTGTGTGTGTGTGTGTGTGTGTGTGTGTGTGTGTGTGTGTGAGGTGTGAGGTGTGTGTGTGTGTGCCACAGGCTCTTGCGCCCTCACAGCGCACATCTCCTGATTTTTCACACAACTTGGCCCAGTGCTCGTCACATTTCATCTGCCTCAGCGGAGGACTGCGGTCAAACAGGGAAATGAGCTTCTGAGAATACCTGCTGTAATATTTCTTGTGTCGGCTCCTTCAGACATTTGCCTATGTGACATCTTAGATGAGGAGTTCTGAGGAATCCTTTGAATATTGTCATTTTGTCTGTTGCCGTACTGTCTGTCTATTCCAACATGTCAGTTGGATGGGGCTACGTAGACAGCAGTGCCTCTTTTCGTGACTCGACCGACACTTTTTGCTTTTCGCATAGGCACGACACTGCTCAATCATGGAGCAAAAAGTGGCGGCCGAGTCACGCTGTGTCGAGCGGTGGGCCTACCAGAAAACCGGCAGTGGAATAGAGGCACAGGACTCAAAAAGATGCCATGAATACACCCTTCAAATCTTAAAATTCCATTGACATTTTCTTCATGGATTAATCTTAAGCCGTCTATTTCACTATGTCCAACTTCATGATATTATAAAAGGCAGCTGTTATGAATTTAAAAATACTGGAAAAGTTAAATATTAGTCCAAAGCCCTCTGTGAACTCAAGAATAGATCACTTCCTCCATGGCTAAATATTTGACTCAAGTCAGTGGACGCACAGTGCAGCTGGCATGCGTGCACACACTCACACTTGTCGTCTCCCTCTCTCTCTCTCTCTCTCTCTCTCTCTCTCTCTCTCTCTCTCACACACACACACACATACACACACACACACACACACACACACACACACACACACACACACACACACACACACACACACACACACACACACACACACACACACACACAGAGTAACGCTCACCTCCTCCACGGGCAGCTCCTTGAGTTTGGGCAGGGAGCTGGAGAGGAGGCCCACCAGGAAGGGCGTGGGGCAGCAGACGATGTCCACCATGGAGGAGGGCAGCACGGGGATGAAGGTGTGCTGCCAGGAGAAGGGGTAGAGCAGTGCCACCACCGCATGCACACAGCTGGACAGGGTGCTGTATAGGGAGAGACACAAGGAGAACAAGGCACTGTTAATACAGGTATATTATGTTAAACTCAGCTGGCAGAAAACAGCGGAATGGTCAATGTGCAGGAGTTTTTTCTGCTAGGAGAAGGGGTAGAGCAGTGCCACCACCGCATGCACACAGCTGGACAGGGTGCTGTATAGGGAGAGACACAAGGAGAACAAGGCACTGTTAATACAGGTATAGTGTCAGGAGAAGACTGTAAATAGAGGTTTATCACCCAGTGAGCAGACGGAACGTCTTCTGATTGGCTGAGCAGGTGTCCTTTATTCCCCGGTAGCAGGACACCTATGATGTCATGCGGGCGTGCGGGCGTCCAACTTGCTTCTTTTCTAACTTTCTGGCGAAGTGCCGTTACTAGTTCTATCGCATCTGGTTGTCTAGTCAAGACCGCGTCGTTAGTTCTATCGCATCTGGTTGTCTAGTCAAGACCCCGTTACTAATTCTATTGCATCTCGTTGTCAAGTGAAAAACCCAGTCGTCAATTCTATCGCATTTGGTTGTCAAGTCACCCCAATATTCTGCGCGCATCCTTAGGCTATGCCTCCGATAGATGCGCGTCTCACTAGATTAGGAAGTGGTGCCCATAGCAACGTACCAAGCGCAGTGGTGAATCTACTTTCTCACGAAGCCTTAGATCAACTTATTAATAAATTAATAAATTAATACTTAAATGCTGGTAACCGGGTGATAAGCGGAATAGCGGCCTTCGAGGTGTCCCGATATCAAGGGAAAATGGACTTGGCGAAGCGAACAGCCCTTCGGCTGCGTCGTCGGGCTGTTTAGAACGCTCCGCCTCGTCCATTATTTCCCTTGATATCGGGACACCTCGTCGTCCGCTATTCCATACATGTACGTGTCAGGACAAGGGGTAGAGCAGCGCCACCACGGCATGCACACAGCTGGACAGGGTGCTGTACAGGGAGAGACACAGAGAAAACAGGGGACTGTAAATACAGGTATACTACGCTAAACTCAGCTGGCAGGTGCGTCTGAGATGCACGCAGCAGTCACTCAGCAGACAATTTGAAAAAAAAACCCTGCACATTGACCATCTAGCAAAAGAAAACAGCGGAATGGTCAATGTGCGGGAGTTTTTTTAATGCACAGGGGTACTGCTTGGAGAAGGGGTAGAGCAGAGCCACCACCGCATGCACACAGCTGGACAGGGTACTGAAAGGAGAGACACGCGGAGAACAGGGGTGTAGCCCCTTAATGCATGCTGTTCCAATACATAGGGATGAAGGAGAATAGGTAGGGCAGCACCACCACTGCAAGCACACAGCTGGACAGGGTGCTGTAAAGAGAGAGAGACAAAAAATCTTTTCACATCTGGGGTGAATTTCTCAAAACCAAAGTTGCTAACTACAGTAGCTACTTTGCTGTTTTCAATGCATTTTCTCATTGGCAACTACCGAAGTTGCTAACAGGCTAACAACTTCTCTTTTGAGAAACTCACCCCGGTGATGCTCCTACGCTAACCCCTTTCATGTATAGAAGGAGGGGGTGTTAATGCAAAGGAAATTGCAGGGACCAATATAAAGGGCAGGAGAATGGGTTGAGGAGAGGCACACCTGCATGTACACAGCTGGGCAGAGTGCTGGAGAGATGGACACAAAGAGATAGCTCGTAAAAACATTGCAAGCCAGTTAAACTTATAAAAGTAAGTTGACCTGCTGCTTAAAGTTTGTTAATTAACTCAACTTGAGAGTTGATACAAATACAGTATAAGCTCAAGTTGAGTTAAATTACAAGTTGAGTGAAATTACAAACTTAAGGGAGCAGGGCAACTTACGTTTGTAAGTTTAACTGGCTTGCAATGTTTTACAGTATAGAGGGGGCTAGAAAAAAACAAGATTTCTTTATACTCTGGTGAAGATGAGGCAAACAAACATTGGTCTTTCGGCGCTTTACTAAATAAAATGTTTTAAAAGTTTTTATTCCTGAGCTACTCTGGAAAATAAACAATTTCTTATAGACAGAGGGAGTGTGAATGCAAACCAACTTCCAGAGAGAATAGGAGAATACGTAGAGGAGAGAGCCACCACTGACTGCTTGCCCCACAGCTGGGCTGGGCACGGAAGAGATAAGCATGAAACAGAAACAGACAGATGGCTGACCAGCTAGCGCCAACAGAATACAGCTCAGTACACACACACAAGTGAAAAGAATGCCGCAGAAAGAAACAAAAAAAGGCGGCGGTGGTGGTGGTTAAAAATGCAGAGTACATATGTATGATTAGCTATGTCCATATGTATGACTCCTCAGAGCAATATTGGAGGTTTTTGTGGTTTTGGCACCCCCTTTCAACAGCTGGGGCCCTGCAGCTCGGTCGTCGCCCTGTGCACTGCTCACAAAGGCTATGCATGTGCATGCACATACTTTCACTGACAATAACATACTTAACAGTGTGGAATAAAGTTTACCCTGAGGAAGGTCGGTGGACTGAAAGCTTGGGCATTAAAGTTCTGAAAAGGATCTTAAGTGTGCAGACAGTTTGTTACGAAACCGTTTTTTCCCATGTTGGGCACCTTTTAAAGTGGTTCACACAAGTGAAAAGAGTTGACCAAATATGCTATTACTTCTGTGAGGGATATTTGTCCTTTGATGAAAATCAGCCCATGGACTTAACATTCAGATGTCACATTTTAGAGTAGAGTAGTAGAGTAGAGTAGAGTACTTTTATTAATCCCGAAGGAAATTAAGGTGTCTGTCAGCTTACATAAATATACAAATACATTATACACATAAATGAACATTACAGTAAAAGTATATCTTGAGTACTACCGCCACACATTATCTCACATGCTCTCTCTCTCTCTCTCTCTCTCTCTCTCTCTCTCTCTCTCTCTCTCTCTCTCTCTCTCTCTCTCTCTCTCTCTCTCTCTCTCTCTCTCTCTCTCTCTCTCTCTCTCTCTTTATTATCGGTTATTCTATTTATTTATACATCTGTAATGACTATAAAAATATATTCAAATCTAAACAAACAAGCAAAACAAACCGATGTGACAAGGGGTAGGGAGGGAGAGAGGGAGGGATGCAGGGAAGAGTTTCCTTGTTTATTCCCAGACGGCTCTGTTTGCTGTTGAAGAATAGAGCTCTCAGTCTCTGCCTCAGTGAGAGACGAGCCGCGTCCCGTCATCTGACACGCGACATCTGGGTCTGGGGACAAACATGGCGCTACATCACTCACCGCCATAATGAGCCCCTTTGTCTTACAGCGGGGACACAGTAGTGTGTGTGTGTGTGTGTGTGTGTGTGTGTGTGTGTGTGTGTGTGTGTGTGTGTGTGTGTGTGTGTGTGCTTGTGTGTGTTAGTGTGTGTGTGTGTGTGTGTGTGTGTGTGTGTGTGTGTGTGTGTGTGTGTGTGTGTGTGTGTGTGTGTGTGTGTGTGTGTGTGTGTGTGTGTGTGTGTGTGTGTGTGCTTGTGTGTGTTAGTGTGTGTGTGTGTGTTTTTGTATGCTTGTGTGAGGGCACAGTAATGAGTGTGTGCCTGTGTGTGTGCGTGTGTCTGTGTGTGTGTGTGTATGCGTGTGTGAGGGGTAGTGTGTGTGTGTGTGTGTGTGTGTGTGTGTGTGTGTGTGTGTGTGTGTCTGTGTCTGTGTGTGTGTGTGTGTGTGTGTGTGTGTGTGTGTGTGTGTGTGTGTGTGTGTGTGTGTGTGTGTGTGTGTGTGTGTGTATATGTTTGTGTGTGCATGTGTCACCACCGCTGTCAGAGTACAAGCATAGCTCAGAGGGTGCCTCCTCCATCTCCGTTATAATTGAATAACACTCATGATGAATGGAGCTTTCTGGAAAGCTGACAAGTGTTAAATCAATACTGAGTAGAATTTATGTCCATGTCTTTATTATCAAACACAAGAGAGGCCTGTGTTTCATAGAAAAAAAAATTAGTCTCCATCTGAAATTAAAGTGCTTCATAATTGTAGGGGTGGACAAGCCTGTCAATTCAGTTGACAGGTGGTCC
>NC_085878.1:27602934-27607934 GCF_034702125.1 Engraulis encrasicolus
ACAGAGAAATGACCCAGGTCGGAATCGAACCCGAGTCGCCAGTGCAGCAGTGCAGTGCCCCAACCGCCAGAGCCACGGCAGGGCCCACAGTCTGTAGTGTTGAGCAACAGCACGTACTGTATGTATTCCTACCTGAGTTTGTCGGCTACGAAGATGACCCTTCTCTCCAGGAGCAGGGAGGCAAACACCCGCACCACCTGCCGCGCGCTCAGGCAGCTGAAGAGGCTGTCGAAGTCCACGTGCTCCAGACGGGAGTCCATCGGCCGCCGCAGCTCAATCACCTGTTGGAGAGTAGACACAAACACACACAATGTCAGGGGCAATGGGACCACTTGGCAATGTCGATATGCAAAGGAACACAGATACAGCCAGACACAAAGACAACACTCACACCCACACACACACACACACACAGACAAAGGCGCACGGACACACACACACACACACACACACACACACACACACACACACACACACACACACACACACACACACACACACACACACACACACACACACACACACACACACACACACACACACACACACACACACACACACACACACACACACGACTTGATTACCAGAGCCTTTATCTCAAAGCCTAAGGGTAGCCTCCAGTGAAACAATGTCTTTGAATATACTTTACAACTACGGCACTGCATAGACTCCTAAGTAGTATGTTACGACTGGGTCATTGTCATTATGGTAACAACAAATTTATAACTGGGGCCTTCTCTTTGCGCATTGAGGTAAAAAAACCCTCTTCTTCCAGAAAGTCCTTGATGAGTCTTCTTTCAGGGGCCCCCAAAAATATATAACCTGTGCATCGTTTTTTTTTTTAAATTATTATTATTATTTTACAATAAGTTTGTGGCGATGAAAAGATGTGGGGCCTCATTTATAAAACTTTGCGGAAGAAATGCGCCAAAAGATGGCGCACGCACGAAACTCAGGATGTGCGTGCGCAAGAAAATATTCAGATTTATAAAGCATGGCGCACGCACGTTCCACGTCGATTTCCCTTTATAAATCCCAACTGACTCTGAAGTTGCGGCAAATGTGCGCACCTGTGGACACACCCATAATTATCTATGAATATTCAGTGAAACGCCCAAAATGAATATTTATATCTGTGGACGGCGTGCGGAAGGCAGACGAGATAGCCTATTTACCACATGTGGAGCAAACAGTTTTATTAGATAGGCCTAGAGAACGTTGGGCAAAGTGGAGCGGTTAAGTTTGGGAAGTCGTAGGCTACAAAAATAAAACCTTGAATTGCAGCATGTGGATGGTTATGTTGACAAAAATCACGCTATACCAGAAGTAAAAAAAATAAATAAAATAAGGATGGCATGGACATGAACCTGCCAAGTCATGGACATGTAGGCTAGTATTAATTGAGTTGTGAACAAAGGGAAAAATAGCTGCGTCAAGGAAACATCTCACATGGCATGTCCCCATGTGAAATTCACCGGTAGAAAATCTATTCGCTGTCTCATCGCACCTCATATGCATCGGGTTTAAACTTTTCAACAATTGCCGTTGGTCACTGCGCGCAGCTGTCTGCTTTCAGTTCAAAGCGACGCCCCAACTGTCGATCGACATATCCACAGACAGCATGACATATTCTATGGGCATTTTCTAGTCTGTATTTATTAAATGTGTGTATTATAAACGTACATTATCAGTGTATAAGGCCAGCTGTCAAATGCACACCTCTGCTTTGATGACGAATAACCGCATGGAAAAGAAATGACATGCAACAAGAGAAACGAAGCTGTCCATTAGTATGGCACATTGCGCTTGCCTGTATGGCTGAGAAAATCAACCATTAGGCCTACAGATGCACTTGGGACTCGAGCAGATGATTCTGCAACTGGCTTAAATGTTGACGTAATTCCTTGCAGACTCGGAACACTTTATAGCCTACCGATACGAGTATAGCCCGATACTGGAAAGGTCCGTGGTTATTGTTAATAAAATGTAGGGTATTTCCAAATGCAACGTAGGCATATCCTAAACGTAGGCCTACAATTTGAAGCGTCTATTACATGCATGTGGCTATGGATAGGCCAGGTAGGCCTACTTATTATTTTCCACCATTACCAAACAACAAACAACCGCGTTTTCGTTGCGAACTGGATTAACTAATGTTAAAGTGGCTATCGTGACACGTGACCTTTGTTTTTTTCTTCAACCAATTTCGGGTCGTTCTTCCAGCTACCTCCCGAGGTCGCGCTTTCCGCGTTTGGTCTTTTGTTTAGTGCCTACGCATGGGTCAAACTTTGCGTGGAGCTGCGCACGTTTACCGCCAAGTTCTTTTTCTATAAATACCAAACCTTGCGGTGAACTTGGCGTGCGCAGTCTTTTGTGCGTACGCACCCGTTATAAATGAGGCCCGTGGTGTGTATGTTTTCGTTCTTCCGAGCTCATGTCTTGCTCTGACCTCGTTTCCTGCTCCAGGCAGGAAGGTCTTGACCTTGATGGTCTTCCCCGGGGCAGGGAAGGGCGACTCCATCAGGCTGCGCATGAAGGGGTAGACCAGGGCCGCCGAGATGCCCCGCCGACGCTCCACCTCATCCAGGATCTGGAGCACACACACACACACATACACAGATGCAAAAATATATCAATAAAAAACTTAAAAATAAATAATGAAGGATGAAAATGAAAGAAAGAAAGAAAGAAAGAAAGAAAGAAAGAAAGAAAGAAAGAAAGAAAAAAATGAATGAATTAATAAATAAATGAATGAATAAAAGAATGAAGAACTGAACAAATAAACAAATAAAGGAATAAATGAAAACCGAATAAACGAACAAACTAACATACTGACACAGACAGATCATGGGGTTTACAAAGATCACATACACAGGACTAGGCTTAGGACAACTAAGATTCCGCTTAGTGGCTCTTGTGAAGCACTGTATACACACAAAATGACCAATATCTCACTCCCTTAATACCTGACTTTAAATACTGTAACAGAGCTGTAAACTACAGCTCTGTCTGGCTGTACAGTATTACAGACGTAAGGTGGCTATACTGAACTCTTCAAACCAACATCCATTGGTGGTGTACATTTCACTATGAGACAGCGTACTGTATCCTTGTAAAGGTACACAGCTCACAACAGTGTACTACAGACAGGAACCCTCCTGCCATCTGAAAGAAAGATTCACTGCTAAGAGGATCAAAGTGGTGCCGCTACAAAAATCACAGCAAAACACTGGCTAGAATTACTGTCTCTTTAACCACCTGAGGTGTTTCAGCTTGGATCCTTCAGACAAGTCTCTAGACAGACACGTTAAGACGGTCACAAGCCAGTTATGTCTGTCTGTCTGTCTGTCTGCCTCTCTATCTATCTCTCTCTCCCTCTCTCACATACACACACACACACACACACACACACAGACAGACAGACAGACAGACAGACGCACACACGCACGCACGCACGCACGCACGCACGCACACACACACACACACACACAGATGTGTTTGACTTGTGAAGAGATTATAGTGAAATGGTGAGCCACTGGTCCACAGGAAATCCCACCCTGTTCTGCTCTCAGTCTGTGTGTGTGTGTGTGTGTGTGTGTGTGTGTGTGTGTGTGTGTGTGTGTGTGTGTGTGTGTGTGTCTGTGTGCGTGCGTGCGTGTGCCTGTGTGTGTGTGTGTGTGTGTGTGTGTGTGTGTGTGTGTGTGTGTGTGTGTGTGTGTGTGTGTGTGTGTGTGTGTGTGTGTGTGTGCGTGCGCGCACACTCCAGGTGAGTGTGTACACCATATGAGTGTGTGTGCTACTATATGTGAGTGTGTGTGCTCTGCTGGAGTGTATGTGTGCAGTGTAAGGGTGTGTGTTTGCACCCTGACGTCTGGAAGGGTAATTGAAGAGAAAATTCCCATCACGGGTCACATGATATCATCTCGCCTTTATTCCATTCCATTCCACTCTACTCAACCACCTCACCTTCTCCTCTCCTCTCCTCTCCTCTCCTCTCCTCTCCTCTCCTCTCCTCTCCTCTCCTCTCCTCTCCTCTCCTCTCTAATCCATTCCACTCCACTCAACCTCACCTCTCCTCTCCTCTTCTCTCCTCCCCTATCCCCTCCTATCCCCTCCTCTCCTCTCCTCTCCCCTCCTCTACCCTCCTTTGCTCTCCTCTCCTCTTTATTCCACTCCACTCCACCCCACCGCTCCCTCGCACCACAACCTCTTCCTCTCTCTCTCTCTCTCTCTCTCTCTCTCTCTCTCTCTCTCTCTCTCTCTCTCTCTCTCTCTCTGTGTCCCTCTCTCCAACTATCTCTCTACCACATACACCACACAGACACAGACACAGACACAGACACACACACACACACACACACACACACACACACACACACACACACAGACACAGACACAGACACAGACACACACACACACACACACACGAACGCTCACGCATAAACTGCAGCAGTGAAATCAGAACCCTCCCAAAAATGCCCCTGTTCTGTCATGTTAATTAGGGAAGGGCTTTCAAAGGCTTTTCAGAGAAGAATGTCTCATTCCTCCATTTCGAGATCGCTTTTCTCCACATCTCTCCACTTTCACAGGCCCTTAAAAACGAGAGCCCCGCACAACAAAGGGAGACCGGCGAGTTTTACTTGCAAATCTCAGTGTAAGATATCAGCCTCACATTTCTTCTCTCACATTTTTTTTTGCCCGCTCTCGCTCGGCTCACTAGGTTTCATCTTCTCTCGTATAATCAATTTTCCTCCCTCTTCATTTTTAAATTTCCTCACAGACAGACTGTAAATCACAAACTCTCTCTCTTTCCCTTCTCTCTCTCTCTCTCCCCTCTCATCTTTCTCATTTATTTCTGTCCTTCTTTTCTTTTCGTTTTTACATTATCTCACTTTTTTCTTCTTCTCACACATTCTCTTTTTCTCTCTGTCCTGAAAGCACCAGTGCTCTCTTCATCGCGCTCTCTTTCTACCCCTTTGCCATTTATTTCTGTCTACATT
>NC_085878.1:27617934-27625434 GCF_034702125.1 Engraulis encrasicolus
CACACACACACACACACACACACACACACAAGCAGACACACACACACACACACACACATACGCACACACACACACACAAACACAGTACAAATGGGCAAAATGCACACACAAGCAGACACACACACACATGCAGACACACAGACGCACACACAGACACAGACACACACACACACCCCAAACACACACACTACTAGTATTCACCACTGTCTGTCCTGTGCTGGCTGCCAGACATCATTGGCTGTAGCCTGTGGCTGGCACTCCGCCCGCATGCTTGGGCCTCCCCCGGGGCGTAATCACAAGCCCAAATCTTGAGGAACTTAAAAAGCCATCCCTGGGTAACTAAACACTTAGCTGCCATGGCAACCGTTTCCTGGTTACACCACTTAATGACAATAAGCCACCACCCACCCCCACCCCACACCCCACACCCCACACCTCCAACCCACCCCCTGCATGCTCCCACCCCCACCCCCACCAAGGCCCTCCACCCTTAACTTGGCCTAGATACAGGATGGCAGAAACAGTTGCTTTACTACTATCGCCAGATCTCAGATCTTTTGAGCTTCAAGCGTGCATAATGGCAGCGAGAACATGACACAAACTCATTCAGCCTAGCAAAAATACATACACACACACACACACACACACACACACACACACACACACACACCGCAAAATTCACCACCACGGGACCAATTTGAACTTTCGCTGACGTCGGGGCCAGCATCGGCAAGGTTCGTTAACCGCCATCAATCAGAACACTCTTTGGCGTGTATTCTGCATTTCAGTGGCAGGGAGCAATAATTCATTGTGAAATAAAATGGAGCAGGCCCCTATATGTGCACGTACGTATGTTAAAAACCTGGTCCTATTTATAGAACTGTGTTGGAGAGAGGAATTAGAAAAGTTCCACACACACACAAACAACATGGACTGCCTGCCTCATTCCCAGACACGGAGCAGACCAAGCTTGAAATGAAATGAAAATAGAACAAAATTACACAGTCTTGGCTGACATCATGCTGATTGCGCACAACAAGAAGCACTGTTGGTTGGAAATCAAGTCTACCTCAGCAGCAAATTGCTGAACTTTTTTTCAGCAACAGTATTACTAAATTGCATTAGATTGAGCTGATGTTCTTATCCAGGAGATCTTATGGCTATTAAGGTACAGGGATGTTCCCTCTGGGTTTATATGGCTTGCTCAGGGGGACTTATAACCAGGCTGTCACCACCTAGTGCCCCCGTTCGATGTCATTTCACCCCAGAAACTAGGTCAGGTATCGTAGCAATGGCAGACCATAACACAGGCAGTGAGTACACGTATCAGTATAAGTTGGCAATTGTGTCAATCTGCAGACAGAGGTGAAGCTATGACACTGTCTATTCGGGTCTTTTGGAGATTCAGCAACCACAGACCATGTCATGACCAAAACAGTAGCCATTGATGAAATAAGAAAGTAAAAGTCTGATGTGGACAGAAATAATCCTAACTTTGCTAGGTTACAAAGTTATCCGCGAAGTGAAATGAAACTGACTGATACATTGATTTATCAAACGAGCGGTTTATACCTCTGGAGAAGTGTTTCTCACCGGGGGTGCTACAGCCCCCAGGGGTCATTGGGGAGCCCTAGGGGGGCGTTGAGAAGGATACAGCTGAGTGGGGGCGGGGCTTAGTTCCCATTGGGAGGCAGTAGTTTATTTTATTTTACAATACTAAGGGGTCTTGAGATGAGGTCAAGGGGGCGCTTGTTCAAAAAAGGTTGAGAACCACTGCTCTGGAGCAATGGCTTTACATAAATAGAGCTTGAAAGTCCCGCCCCTTAGTTCCACATTTCACGAGACTTAAGCTGACCATCTAACAACGTGGTAGCGAGTAAATATCTGCTGATCTCAGTCATTATATGCGCTGGGCTACAAATATGCTGTTTAAGAGGCTAGATAAAGATTATTCATGCAGAAGTATCAATGTTTTGTTCCGAGGCCGTCTGCATGAAAAATGTGAAGAAAGAGCTTTCTAAAAAGTTTGGGGGTTCATACGAAAAATTAAATAAAAATATCAGAAACAACATATATGGAGCTCGTGGCGCAACTCGAAGGGGATCGAAATATCATTTTAATACTGCCATTGGATTACATGCTGCGATTTTCGACTAAAAACGCCGTTGAGGTCCCATGAAATCGGGGGAAGTGACGTCACTTTCAAGCTCTATGCCGTGCTCAGGGGTACGTCAGTCATGGTTAAAAACAATGAAGGAGAGCAGAGTAAGTACAGTATTCAGTCCCCCACCTTGACTCTTGCATCTGGTAGGTACAGGATTTGAGCATGCAACCCTTTCATCCCAAGACCACTTCCTAACCCATTAGCCCACACCTGCCATATCAAAGCCATAGCTTTATGGCATTTCACCAAGGACACCAGGTTTGAAGGAGGAACAGAATCGGAAATCTGTCTGTGCACCTGTGCGTGGGCGTGCACCAGTGTGCCTGTGTGCTTGCGCGTGTGCATGCGTGTGTGCATGTGTGTGCGTGTGTGTGGTAGGTGACTTCTGCCGTGCTTGTGTTCTTGGTGGGCTTCTGTCTATCTCTATGCCTCCAGTCCCAGTGTGTTTATGTGTGTGCATGTGTACAGTATGTGTGCAAATGTCATGTGTGTGCTTCTCACCTTGGGGAACTGGTAGGTGACCTCTGGCGTGTAGGAGTTCTTGGTGGGCTTCTTCTTGAGCGAGACGACAACAAAGTACTCGAACAGTTCCCTCTCCTGCCACTCCAACAACTGGAGCTCCAGCGTGCGGTAACTGGGGGCCCGTCGCAGGATGGACTGCAGCTTCTGTAACCTCTGGGTGTGGGCTGGTTGAAGACATTTTAGAAAGAATGCATGGAGCAAGGGTTGAACATGAGCATGAACTTCACTTTACTTTAGTTTGCTCACTCTTATCCCTACTTATGGAATTACTCTTGCACTGCCGCTTCAATAATCTCTGGGTGTGGGCTGGGCAGGGGAGGCACAGGATACAATACAAAAAGAAGGATTGACTGACGTACAGAAATACAAACAACATTGTAAATTGAAAAGTGTGGCATCGACACAAGCACAAGCAGGCAGGATGGATTGTAGCTTCACTGGCCTCTGGGTATATGGACTGGAGATTTAATTAGTATTTTGTCTATTAGTAAACAAATGCACAGAGCAACATGAGCTTCATTTTACTTTACTTTACATCTTATTGCTGCTTAAATACTACATGTAATTGTCAAAGTTATGAACCTACTTGATAGGTAAATACACCACAGCTGGGGAGCATAGGAGATGGTGTGAAGGAACTGTTGACTTATGGAGGAATAAATAAATAGATATATAAAATGTACTTTATTTATGCAAAGCTGGGAATTTGTAAATTGCAAAGTGTGACATCAGCACAACATTTAGGGGTAAACGAAGAACAGCAAAACCTACACATGATGACAGATAGGGCTGGGCGTATACCGTTAAAAAAACATTATAACCGTTTTCACCTACACAAGGTTCACTTTTTGATGAGAGAAGGTTTTTAATTCAAAAAAGTGATTAAAATAGAAATTGAGATGAATAAAAATTCAGAATTTTATCTCATTTTAAAATTTAATTTCAGCCTTTTCCTCTGAAACATTGCGATGTGGGTGGGAATCCTTGTTTATGAAAAAGAATCGTGCAGAGAACCGTGATATTAATTTTCATCAAGAAACCCGTGATACACATTTTTTCCAGAACCGCCCAGCCCTAATGACAGACTGCTAGAGGCAAAACATGGGATGCTGTGAAAGAGGAGTTTATTGAATGACTATAGTATTACGTAACAGTATTTAAAAGTTCGATGACATAAATTCCACTTGTAACCTTGTTAAAAGTACAACTCTATCCCTAACTCACAAAGAACGCCAAACTAATGCCAATCTGCTTACATACTTGCACTTAATAGCTTACGATAATGAGCAGTACTCAGAGAATGCTGAATGGAGGTGTTTATTTATAATGTAAACACGGAAGTTCTGTCTCAGGCAAAAAAGGATAACCTTTCCACGCTGTCACCGGAATGAAAGGTAGTGGAATATGGCAGGCAAGGGTCAGGGGCTGTTAGTTATTTTTAGCACGTGAACTATAGCGGAAACAGAAACAATGTTGAGAGTGAGAGACCGAGGTGGCCTCCCACACCCTGAGGGCGTCTTTTGAGTGACATGTGCTAACCTCACCTTTGAACCTGTCATCCGAGTCACTCTCGCTCTCACTGTTGTCATCTGTGGAGAGAGAGAGAGAGAGAGAGAGAGAGAGAGAGAGAGAGAGAGAGAGAGGCTGAGATAACTTTCTCAAACACATTGACTTTAACTCAAGGAAATGACACTGACATAAACTCAAGGAAATGTTTTACCCTCAGACATAGCCTAGTCTTGCGCTAATGATGGCGGTAAATTTGACATCGGTTAACCCCTTCATGCTGAACCTCTAAAATACACTAATTCTTACAAACTTGTAATGACCAAGCAAACAGAGAGTCCGATTTCTGGTGATCCCAAACTAAAAGGCTACGGCTTGTGTTTATTTGAGTTCTCCCTCCACTCCATCTATGGTTTGTTACAATAGGCCGTAGCCAGGCAACTCAGCTCAGCTCACCTCTCAGAGATGCCGTCTCAATGTTGGACAGAGAGAGTTTCTTCAACCGCTTCTTGCCCCTCTTACTGGAGTAGATGGAGTTGATCCTCTGCACCAACTGTGGAGAGAAACGAAGAGAAGAGAAGAGAAGAGAAGAGAAGAGAAGAGAAGAGAAGAGAAGAGAAGAGAAGAGAAGAGGAGAGGAGAGAAGAGAAGAGAAGAGAAGAGAAGAGAAGAGAAGAGAAGAGAAGAGAAGAGAAGAGAAGAGAAGAGAAGAGAAGAGATGAGAAGAGAAGAGAAGAGAAGAGATGAGATTAGATGAGAAGAGAAGAGAGCAAAACAGAACAGAACAGAACAGAGCAGCACACCTGAAGTTCGAAGTTCAAACGTATGGAAGTGGAAGTTACTGTAAGTTGGTGACATCAATCGAACATACGAGTTATTCCCAGTAACAAACGATGACAGAGGGCTCATAAAAGCGCCCGTGCTTTAAAGCAATGGGCTTTCCAGCTGGCACCAAAGGGGTACGGGTTCCAGCAGTGTGCTTTTGATCACCAGGAGGAAGTGCTGTAGGTTTGGATTTCATTAAAACTCACTCAAGTGTAGTTCAAACACTATGACCTTTACTGTGATGTGACGTTTTGAGAGAATGAAAAATAATAAATAAAAGAACAGTTAGAGCTGAAGGCTGCATTCCAATGTTATCCTTGAGGGCAGGAGTCACAACTAAGCTCTCTGACTGAGAAACCTGGGGCACAGAAAACAAATGGGCTGCCTTTGACTCCTGTTGGAAGAAGAAAGCATTCATCTCACAGAAGATAGTATTCATCTCACAGAAGATAAATAGTACCTCTGGGACTGATATGAGGAAGTCAATTCAGTAATACTGGAGAACATCAAAGGGCAAAAATGAGCAATAAAAACGCCCATTGACTTCTTTGCCCAAGCTGTGCCCTTAAAGGATACCAGATTGAATGAGCTACACTGTGCAAAATGTACGTTTGTGCACACGTCTTCAAAGAACAGACTTCCTTTCCCCTTTGTTTCGAGTGGTTTACTAAGTGTGTTCCAGTACCCTACGCCATTTCTCTCCCTCTTGTCCATTAGGTTGCAAGAAGAGCAATCTCTAGGTCTGTCTGTCTGTCTGTCTGTCTGTCTGTCTGTCTGTCTGTCTGTCTGTCTGTCTGTCTGTCTGTCTGCCTGCCTGCCTGCCTATCTATCTATCTATCTATCTATCTATCTATCTATCTATCTATCTATCTATCTATCTATCTATCTATCTATCTATCTATCTATCTTACGTGTAGTGTCTATCCTGAGTAGCCTACCTTGGGTACCCTCCTGTGCCTGGCGAGGGTGTCACTAGCGGTGCTGAGGGTGTCGTCCATGAGGCCACAGCCAGGGCTGCTCGACACGGCCAGAGGGGGCAGTGACAGCGTGTCGTCATGGCTGTGCCTCTTGGACAATCGGGACGTCCGGTGGCTCTTCCTGTCCGAAGGACCCGGGAGTCGGAGAGACTGACTGCTGGGCTTGGATGGCAGCTGAAGAGAAACAGGAGTGGTAGAGTCAGAGTAGAAGCAGCCAGTATACAAAGTGCTGAGTTTTTAAAGCATCCAAGCAAGCATGCTCAACATAGAGAGTAGTAACCAGGCTCTCGTCAGATCTGCGTGTTTCAACTCAGCTTCACGAGCTATACTTAGATATGGGAGGAATCACCCTGATAGTGAGATTTTCAGAGACGTGACGTAGTAAAAGAGGTTAAACATGGTGGAGACGGAGAAAAGGGAAATAGAAGCAAAAAGCCTGGTTGTTTCAGACAACAATGGCAGCTTGGGTGGAGGAGTCACCTGTCAACATTGAGTCTGCCATACCAACTGTATTGTCGAAACTGTGAATAGTTGAAGTAGCAGTAAAAAGCAGTTATTAAAAATATCAGACAAGTGCTTTCTCAAATCATAACAATTATTTTTGATAAAGCCACAACTTTGGACAGTGAATCTGTGACGGTGTTGTAGATGAATGCATGTGGAGCAAGGCAGAACCACATTCACTGATCAGGACCACATTTCTTGAAAGCATCGTTGCTGCTGCTAACTAATCAGCAGCTTGGTTGGCTGCCAATGTGACGTTGCGTTGCGTTGCGTTGCGTTCAAACGATGTTGTACAGAAACGCACCCCATGAGAGGTAAATGAGCTGTGTTCAAAACAGTTCAAAAACATTCATACAAGAGTGGTGAAGATAGATGCGTCAATGCGTTATAGTGAGGATGACTATCCAAATCAGTAATTTGCTGCACTGCCTCATCGTACACTGAGTCATTTGAAACCCCATTGAACCTTCCTCTGAGACTTTCCTGTCTGTGGGAGGCTGGCCAGACCAAACACTGTCTGTCTACAACACAGACTTCTATACACGTCAGTGGTCTACAAGCTTGGTGTGACAGCCAGGTTAAAGTGCTCCGCACACACACGCACTCCAACAGATTCCGCTGCCAGTGTACGAGGTTATATTGAAAACAATGAAATCGAATGTTGGCAGACTAAGGGCTCCGTACTTCAGAACCAGTGCATTAGAAACACTTACAAAAAAACTATGTGTGTGTTGTGGTGTAAGAGAACCAATCAAGCTTAATTCACAAAACACATGTTCGGGCTGTTAAAGGTCCTCACCCGAGTAATCAACCCGAGAAAAAATAAAGCCTGATGTCCTCACTCAGAGGGGAAGCGATACATCTGGCTGATGTATTAACAGCGTTTTCAAGCAGCCGGCTCCCATTAGCGTACGGCACGATACCTGGGGAGGAGAACTGGACTTCCTTTCCGAGGACCAGAGCTGGTTCAGTGACCCCCGAGACTTCCTGCCAAGCATCCTG
>NC_085878.1:27630434-27632934 GCF_034702125.1 Engraulis encrasicolus
CAGGAGTGATGAGTAACAAACATGCTCGAGCAGCCGAAAGCCGCCTCATTTCAGCTCTCCGATTTATTACCGTGGCACTGACAGGAGCTTTCCGACACAATATAACTTCCCCAGATGAAAAAAAAGAGGAAAAACCTACAGAAGAAAAAAAAAACTACATAAAACTCAGTTCAGTTCTGTCTCCAACAACAGCAGCAGCAGCAGTATGTTCAACACTTGGCTCATTCGTCCCTGAAGTTTCCCTGTCAGCACCCCCCCACCCCTCTACACACACACACACACACACACACACACACACACACACACACACACACACACACACACACACACACACACACACACACACACACACACACACACACACACACACACACACACACACACTGTTGTCTTGCCATGGCCATGATGATGATGGTGTGTGCTGCTGCTACCTACCGTGATCCAGAAAACACAGACAGAGCACACAATCGGCTCTCTCTGCTGACAACCGGCTGGGCTGACCAAACTAAACATCCCGTCTTGGGGCACATTGCATGCAAAGGACCGATGCCAAACACCCCCTGAAACATGTGCTAGCCTGTATGTCATCATGGCTGTATCTCATCGTAGACTTTGCTGCTGATTATGCTCTATATGCCACAGCCAGACACTAGATGTGTGGTTCCCAACCTTTTTTGAACAAGTGCCCCTTCACCTCATCACAAGCCTTTCATCGCCCCATTGACCTCATCATAACCCTGCCAACGCCCCCCTAAGTATTGAAAAATAAAATAGATGAATGTCCCCCATTGGGAACTCAGCCCTGCCCCAACTCAGCTGTGTCATTCTCAATGCCCCCCCTAGGGTTCCTCAATGCCCCCTGGGGGGGCTGTAGCGCCCCGTTGAGAAATATTATGCTAGAGGAAATTGAAAGCCCAACTGGGAAACTCCAACTCCCATTGTCATTGTGACACAGCACTTCATAACACACAAGTGCACACTGCACACAATGAAATTGCATTTATGCCTCACCCGTGCAAGAGGGCAGCCCTCAATGGCGCCCGAAAGGGAGCAGTGCGGCGGGACCATGCTCAGGGTACCTCAGTTATGGAGGAGGATGGGGTGAGCACTGGTTAATTGCTACCCCCACCAACCTGGCAGGTCGGAAGATGAACCAGCAACCTTTGGGCTACAAGTCTGACGCCTTAACCGCTTACCCATGACTTACCCATGACCGATCTTAGCCAGAGAGTGAGAGGAGTGGCAAAGCAACCTATCACACCTCACTACAACACACCACACCACACCACACCATACTTACAGCACAATACATTGTGATGCATATGCTAGTTTGATTCATGATGTCCATACGTCAGAGAGTGGCCAGGCAACACATGGGGAGGGGCATTAGTCTTTTTAATTTTTTTTCTTTACTGTAATACTAAGGGGGGCGTTTTCACAAGGTCAAAGGGGCGTTGGGGGGATTATGACAAGCTCAAAGTTGAGATCAACTGCCATAGATGGAAACTGGCTACAGCAACAACCCTGACATAGGAAAGCATCTGTTACCTCACTGATTCTTGAGAAAGCGGCTAAAACATGTCTCTGCAATAAACTGCCAATTCTGATGAAAATAAACTATATTTTCATGAACAAAATGAATCCAGGTAAAGACCCAGGTGTCTGTTACACAAATGTACAGTCGTTTGAAATATTTAAGTGTAATTTTATTACTTTTCATGGCTATAAACCTGCCCACACCCTGTAAAAACAGATGTCACAAGGACAGACATCATCATTTCAATTGACTTAAAATGTAAAAATCACTGGTATTATTGAACAATATCACCATGATGTGGAAGACCATATTGAAGTGGTTCTACAGATATGCACATAGTGCGTGTAAAGCAATATTTACTACTATTTTCTGATTGCTCAAAGTGTGTCCAGCATATTAGTCACCACCGTCAGATTTTTTTAAAAAAGACAATAAAATCAGGTATGCACAAGGTCATTGTCATTACTTAGGACCCCTTTTCAAACCTTTAGCTCTACTGAATACTTCACCATCACTGAAGCTCCTGTAAGTTTACTAATTTCTCCTCAATTTGTTAATTTGTTTGGACACTGGTACTGTCCCAACCATAAACTGTCAACACCGTCGGGGGTTTT
Source organism: Engraulis encrasicolus (assembly GCF_034702125.1). NCBI lineage: Eukaryota > Metazoa > Chordata > Actinopteri > Clupeiformes > Engraulidae > Engraulis > Engraulis encrasicolus. Next base: position 27,632,586 of record NC_085878.1, read on the forward strand.
AATACTATTATGTTACATTAATGTTAATTATATATACTTTTTCAGAAGCGGCATGAAGCCCCTAAGAAACAGAGCGAAAACGAAGTGGCTAATGTGAGCAAAAAATGCATAATATGTAAAAGAGTGTTTTTTTGTCTCACACCGTCAGATGTCACCACCGTCAGATTTTGTTCCGCTCATCATCTTGTTCCATATTTTACTAAATTGTGCTGGTTAATGAAACATTACCAGACATGTTAGTAATAATTGTGACCCAAACTTACACTCCAGCCTCCACTGAGGTGCATTTGGAGGGTTTTTTGTCACAAAACCTGACGGTGGTGACATCTGATGTAGTTCACAAAAAAGC
>NC_085878.1:27637934-27640434 GCF_034702125.1 Engraulis encrasicolus
ACAAGAGGGAGGGGGGCTGAGACAGGCATACAGACCGAGAAAGAGGAAGAGAAAGAGAATTAGAAAGAGAAAAAGAAAGATAAATATACGGTTACACTTTATTTTAGGGATACATCTATAAGCACTAATACATACAATGTTAATGCCTGCATAAGTAACTTGTAAGGCATGTACTAAGCAAACGTTAAGGCCTACTAGGTCCTTACTAAGGTTAAATTGGTAATAAATCCCTTATTGTGCATGAGCAAGACATTTGCGAATACATGCCTAACAAATGTTTGATTTTGCTTTGTACATGCCTTACAAGTTACTTATACAGGTAGCCTAGAAATCTAGACGCCCCTAGCGACCGCAAATTGAATTTGCTCCCGGGGGCAGTCTAGCGGACCCCGGTCGTTTTGCGAGGCTGAAAGTTATCCGATGACAGGGCCAATCAAATCGCGAGGGGGGGCGGGCTACCTAGTAAACAGGAAACTTTCTAAGAAGAAGCATGGTGTCCGTCCGTGCTACGTACAGCACGAAAGTGTTTACTTAATTTAAAAAGCCTGGATGATAATACATTTCGTGGCTGACATGGATTGATGTAATAATACACCATGAACTTATCGGACACAAATAGATCTCAACACATTACCATTTGATCATTCGATGTTTTAAACTAGCTCGGTAAGCTAAGTTGAGCATTTTACAGAACCAGATAGTCACACGCTATTATCAGACCACTACTGTAGGTGTAGAATGAAATTGCTGCCCCAATTTCTAATAAGACACATGCCATTAAAAACGAGACATTTGGGAGCTTTGAAAGTCTTTGAGTAGCTTACTAATTAGATGGGAATGGCATAGTCTACCAAGCTAGTGGCTAGCTAACCTGTAGTCAACAACACAGAGCTAGGTATCCAGGTTAGGGTTAGGTTAGGGTTAGGGTTAGAAACAAAAAACTAGGGTTAGAAACAAAAAACTAACATCAAAAAGATAACTAGCTCCGTTATATGGCGGTGGGATCGATAGTCTGGCTAGTGGGAGCGAGCTGACCGGGGAGCGTCCTGCGTTGGGAGCGACAATCAGGGAAAGTTATGGGTATACAGCTAGCTAGCTAACACCGAACATGCCATGTTGACAACAATCATAAATATAACCATTTAACAAACCCCAAATTGCTCGACATTTTGCTGATTGATCAAGGAGGGCCATGTGGTTGAAAACGAGGCATTTTTGAACTGTATAAGTGAAAACACGATTTATTAGGAAACTTGTTTGTGGCTGTGGTCATCACACGCATTCACTGCTACGACGGCTCGAAGTTGCCGCTTCACCTACAAAGGGGCGTGTCGCGTGCACGTTGTGAAAGACAGCTGTGACGTTACACAGAAGTGTGTGGGGATTGGTTGTTCCACCATCCTATTGCGTGACGTTGAGTGCTGAAGCAACCGTTTATCCCGCCCACACTGCCGCCCAGCCCTCCTAGACCCTGGTACAGCTTTTTGCTGTACGGGTCTGGCTGCGCTAGGCTATTATACAGGCATATTGTGTGCATTAGTGCTAATAGATGTATCCCTAAAATAAAGTGTTACCAAATATACAATAATAGAGGAAATGCAAAAGGGATCAAATGAAGAGATACAGATTTATACTCACTCTATCCTCAGGTAGAGAGAGACAGAAATACAGTGCTCCAGAGTGTGAGTGTGAGCGAGCGCCACTTACCCACGATGTCCTCGTAGGCGTTCTCCTCCTGCGGGCTCTTGGAGCTGGGTCGGCTGGCCGTGCCCGTGGAGGCCGTGCCGTTCTCCGTGGGCGACGACGGGTACGAGGAGGGCAGGCTCGCCGCATCCTCCGACTCAAGCGATTCCCTGAGACACACAGCATCGAGATATTGGAATTATGTAACTGGAACACACCATCATCACTGATACCAACCTGTGGGAACTCACCGAATAGGACCCAATAGAAATACACATACAGAGGAGGAAGTGGATAGGTCATACACTAAGACGAAAAGAAGCAACAAACGAGCTCTGACATGGAGCACACACAGGCCAAAAATAAGAGGCAGACTAAGAACCTCCTGGGGATGTTGAGCAGGAAATGAAGGAAGAAGGGCTATCGTGGCATCAAATGTAGGGCCCAAGACAGGAGAGGAGGGAAGAGTTTCGTCAATGGCCTATGTTCCTATGGGAACTGAAAGGCTTGTCGTAACTAGGACACTGGATTGATATGAACATTAGAAAGATTGAAACCCCACAATGATTCGAATTTTGGAATGACCAAGACATAGGACAAGATGAGAAGTGATTGTCTCTACAAGAGAGACATTTGTATATCTCTCTTGGACAAACAAGAGAGGCCCGGGACATTGGGGCAACTGGAACACTGTAATGACTGAATGCGTAGAATGGTGGAATGATGGAAACCTTAAAATGATTGAAATATATGAATGATTGAAAAAAAATCTATATGATTGATGTGCATGATAAAAAAAACAGTGGCAAACTATTCT
>NC_085878.1:27645434-27660434 GCF_034702125.1 Engraulis encrasicolus
AAAACGTCCGGCAGACTCCCGGTCCGACGCACCGGTCTCGTCCTCCTCCGTCTCCGGGTACGAGCACTCGGAGTAGGCCGCGCTCATCCTCCTCACGCCCTTGAAGTCAAAGGCCTTCTCGCTGCAGGGCGACGGCAGGAGTCCGTCCCCACCACCTCCTCCACCTCCACCGTGCTCGCCAACGACCCTCTTGTCCAGGCACAGGCTCATTCTAGGCAAGGACACTCTCCGGCACTCCCATTCCGAGATCTTCTTGCGGATGGTGGCGGACGGCGGGCCCAGGCCCGTGCGGCTGAGCGACAGGGTGCGCTTGTGGCCGTGATTGGCTGCTGTGTTTGCGGTCGCCGCGGCGAGGGCGGCAGCGGAAGTGCCGGGACCCAGCGAAAGGGTGCTCCAGCTTAGAGGTCCCCCGCTCAGGCCCTCTCTGGCCTGGCTCGCATCCGGAACCTTCTCCTCCTTCTCCTGATTCTGATTCTGGTTCTGGTTCTGATTCTGGTTCTCCTTCTGGTCCTGTCCTCCGCCGGCAGCAGCGTCTGATTGGTTGGGCCTGAAGATGGACAGCCTCTTGTCCAGGCAGCTGATGCTCTTGGCCTTGATGAGGCGGCTCTGGGACTCGAAGTCGGAGGAGAGGGAGGCGCCGCTGCGGAGGCTGGCAGTCTTCTGGCTCCAGACGCGCCCACTCCAGAACTTGCAGTCACCCTTCTGCCTGTCGTACCTGGATGGCAAAATTAAAATAAAAAATAAAAAAATTAAAGAAAAATACTCAGAGTTGAAGTCACTACCACAGAGTTGTTTCAAAACTCATTTAAGAGTTTAAAATGATTCTGTGCTCAATTTCCTCCCAGAATTAATCTCAGCACTTTTAATGAGGGTTTAATGATCAGTGCTCAAATCACCCTGACAAAGTTGATTCTGTAACAGCTTTGAGGGTTTACATTCACAGGGATTTGAATGAACAAAACGTTAACCCGAAAACCTAAAGCCCAAACATTTGACAGAATTTAAATCAGAAAGTGTTTCAAATTCACTTTTATTTCTCCCAAAATGTTCAGCCTCAGCATGTCAACACTCAATTCTTTTGCCAGACGTTTACCTGGACAGCGAAGCAGAGTCGGAGCGGTCCTCGGCCTCAGCTAGGGAGGAGCGACACTGGCCCTTACCAGACGAGAGGATAGGTGGAGGAGACACAGACTGGCACCTGGAAGGGAGAGCAAACAGAGACAAGGAAATGAAAACTACATATAAGTTTGCAGTGTGAGACGTTTCAGACCTGTCTATGCTGCTGAATACTGAATTCTTTCCAAGGAAGGAAAGAAAGCCAGCTTATTCATTACTGAGTGCCATTATAGGGCAGAATGCTAAGCACTGGTGGAAAAGCCCCCAATTTTGTTTGACTGAACTTGAGACAAGGCAAATCAGGCACAAAATGACCTCAGGTGTGTAAAGCCAACAGATAAATCATTGTCTGCCCTCAGACACACACAGACACAGACACAGACACAGACACACACACACACACACACACACACACACACACACACACACACACACACACACACACACACACACACACACACACACACACACACACACACACACACACACACACACACACACGGACAGAGACACACACAGACACAGAAACGCACACAAACACAGACATACAGAGACACAGACACAGAAACGGACACAAACACAGACATTCAGAGACACAGACACAGACACACACACACACACACACACACACACACACACACACACACACACACACACACACAGACAGACAGACAGACAGACAGACAGACAGACAGACAGACAGACAGACACACACACACACACACACACACACACACACACACACACACACACACACACACACACACACACACACACACACACACACACACTGTCTGTACATGAAAAAATGTCTTCTCTCAAGGGGAAGGAAGATGAAACCTAAAAAAAAACAAAAAAACCCAAGACCTTCCACATCATGAGCAACACTGACCATGCGTGTAAAACAGTCTACGGAAAGTACCCCAGTATAATCTGACATAATTTTGGCAGTTATCAAAGCAAACCTCCCCCGGCCAAGCCAAACACAAACGCTCCGTCAAAAAATGCATGTGTGGATTTTTCCACATAATTAAAGTGATTTGGGCAGAATTTATGTGGACCCCACACACTAAAAGTCCTGGGAAAAGAGCGAGAGAGCGAGCGAGTGAGCGGCCACTGTAAGAGATGTAAAAAAAGATCGGAGGATGTAACTAACTCCTACCTTCGCCGTGCTGCTGAGATCACAAAGCTGTGCGCTGTCTGAGTCCTGTCCCGCTCTTACAACACATCACAATACAACACTGGCTCCTGTCTTTACAAACACACCCAGCAACTCAGCTCTAATCACACACCATGCAGACTACACAGACACACACCTTTTCTAATGGACAAGTGCTAGATGAGAGAGAGAGAGAGAGAGAGAGAGAGAGAGAGAGAGAGAGAGAGAGAGAGAGAGAGAGAGAGAGAGAGAGAGAGAGAGAGAGAGTGGGATAATACAACACTGCTGACCTCATTTTCAGATTCCTGAGACGCACACACACACGCACACAAGCTCACGCATACTTACACACACCTACACTGTACACTGAAAAAACGTTCCCAATCTTTTCAGAATATCCCAAGCGCACCAAATTCCTGGAACTCTGACTCCTCGACCAGACCCCTGCCTCTGTGAGAGTGAGGCTGAGAGAGAGAAAGCCAGTGAGAGAGAGAGAGAGAGAGAGACAGAGAGAGAGAGAGAGAGAGAGAGAGAGAGAGAGAGAGAGAGAGAGAGAGAGAGAGAGTGAGACAGGAGAGAGAGAGACAGAGAGAGAGAGAGAGAGAGAGAGAGAGAGAGAGAGATAGATGTGATGTCACAGGAGGGGTAACGCAACAAGTGCTGGCTGGGTGGAGGCCAGGAGAGCCAGTGTTTCGGGACGCAGGTTGAGACACATTGCCACACACACACACACACACACACACACACACACACACACACACACACACACACACACACACACACACACACACACACACACACACACACACACACACACACACACACACACACACACACACACACACACACACACACACACACACAGCAGCAGCAGGGTGGGGAGTAGTAGTAGTGAGTGAGATAGCACCTGTATTCCTGCAGGCTATCCCTGAAGCTGTGGCTTAGTTTAAAGAGCCGGGATAAGTCCTTATAAGACTGCACGCTTTTGCTGTTCACACAGCTCTCGACACCTCACAGCAGAGTACAGCTCACAGCGCTGACTAGGCTCTCTGTGTCTGATTTTTACAGCCATGGGGCTGAGTCATGGTTTTAGGGATGGAGCAAGTACATTGTAAATTTTGCGGTCTTAATTCAGCGCTTCAGACACAATTTAGAGTCGAATTAACCCATTGAGACACAGCGTTATCAATTTGCTGTTACCAGAATGCCAATGACCAAGTTGTAGTTGTAGTGCATTACTAAAGGCCCTATGTTGTTGCATTGTATTGTAGTACTATGGTAGTTAACTGTTCAATGACTATTACAGTGTGTCACTGGAGGTACGATGTGCATCAAGGGGTTAACATCTTCTATGTAGAATTTATTTAATCTCAATGTGTTCTCTAAGAGTTGATTGAACAACAGCATTTTTATGGTGTAGCGTTTCCTATGATTTGGTGTTAAGGAGGGGTTCGTCTGTTACGGTAACACCATCTGAGTCATCTTCTGGTGTAAATAACTGTCCAACAGTGTCTCCTGTTCCTATGAACTGACCTCACTTTGATTTTCAGATAAAAATTAATTATTGATGGATCCCGAAGTCGTATGACCAAGCACTTTCTCTGTGTGCCCGTGTGTGTGTGTGTGTGTGTGTGTGTGTGTGTGTGTGTGTGTGTGTGTGTGTGTGTGTGTGTGTGTGTGTGTGTGTGTGTGTGTGTGTGTTTACTTTCAGACATGTTGAAGCGTTTTGTCATCGTATTTACAAAAGGTGTATGCGAAGGTTACATATTAACCAGGCTTACCCAGAAAAATAACTCCCACAAAGGCAGAACAATCACCAAGGAGTGTAAAACTGATATAACTATTCGGCCAAAATGAAATGAGAACCAAGTGAAACACATTTCTAAAATTAGATTCCATCCAACTAGGGCCAGTACTGGGGTAAGGCCATTGCTCCCAGAAGGAATGTAATGTAAGTGAATGGAGAAATCCACCCCCTGCCATCCATCATTAAAGTACAGCAGGGGGGCCAGTAGGATGTTTTAACGAGACGCACGGCTGGTCGGCGGCGTCTGACCAGGTGACCGAGCGACGACAGCTGCTCTCGTTCATTGAGAAATAGCCCAGACCCATAAAGGGGTCAAGTTTAGTCCAACAAGTCCTGCATACATAGCCATTGTGCTTTACGATAATCCCCCTCAGACATGGTCGACCTGCATAAGTGCTGAGCACTAGCTACACACAGGGCCGCTGACAGCTTTGGTGGGGCCCGGGACAAAGTCATCTGAAAGGACCACCGCATCCAATGCATGACATGTCATGAGAACGCAATTCTGGGCGGCTCCTCCCCCTGGATACAGGGAAACTGACTCGTTTGTTGCCCCCCTGTCGGTTGCCCTCGATACATATATTTGTCAAGAAGGACACAAGTTGTAAGCCAATGGATTTCTTCTTAAAACGTGAGTTCCAGTTGCAAACTTGCCCATGAGATTACAGTAAATTGAGTTGACTTGGCCTCTTTTGACTAGAGGGAATGACTGGAATGGACTGGATGAACGGGGGAACTCCAGAGACACTATACACCGTTCTTCTTATAGAGTTAAAAAAAGCCTGTTTTGCTGACCTATCCAGATCCATATTTACATCACTCCCCCCATCCCATGCCATACCTCAGCCCAAGGTCGTCCTCCCAGTCAGGCTGAGAGTGAGGCCCATATACAGTAAAATGTAATTATGTGAAAATGAAAACACATGTAACGCATGTCCTGTTAAATATAAACCAATGCAGTCCGCTGCTGCTGATGGTAGCCCTAGCATGTGAGTGGGCGAAAAGCTGAGCTGATGCTCTGTTTGCTTTTTCGTTTTTTTTTTCTTTTCTTTCCCTACTTTATGTGAAACTGCCCATGTTATGACGAACACAAACTTTTTATCAGGCGAGCTAAATGTAACACCATGCACAAAAAAATATTTGGTTTGGTATTGGTAGTTAAAAATTGAGCAAAGAGAACCTTAAAAGAACTTTAAAACGCCATGACTTTTACAGTGTTTAGAAACATAACATTCTGTAATCCTTGTGCAACTACCATTCACCAATTAACATCCCATTACTGGAAATTTGCGCTTACGATGATTCCAAGGCTCCGTCCAATTCGTTTCCCCCTTTATGTCAACCCGATCCATCCATCCATCTCCCATTTGCAGCTAAATTTAAACACAATCAGCTATAGAATAACAGAGCGCGCTCATAAATACCCCCGCGGCATCCGTTCCAGATCTGGGGAAACGGCTCCAGCAGCTCTAAAGCCCCCGTCAAGATTCCCCCACTCAGGAGAAACAACACAGAGCCAAGACCTATCGCCAAGATCTATGGCCAGCTGCAGCAGTGTAGTGTGCACTGGGGGCTTGGGGCTCAGGCTGGGGCTGGTGTTACTACCTCAGGCTGAAGCTGGGGCTAGTACCTCAGGCTGAAGCTGGTGTTAGTACCTCAGGCTGAAGCTGGGGCTAGTACCTCAGGCTGAAGCTGGTGTTACTACCTCAGGCTGAAGCTGCTGTTAGTACCTCAGGCTGAAGCTGGGGCTAGTACCTCAGGCTGAAGCTGGTGTTACTACCTCAGGCTGGGGCTGGTGGTTGTACCAAAGATGTTCTTAGTTCTAACCCAACAGACCGTCTCTGGTACTACCTCAGGCTGAGACTGGTGTTAGTGCTTGAGCATGGGGCTGGAGAGGCTGGAGCTGGTGGTGTTGGAGAAGGGCCTAGCTATCCTGGTGGGGTTGAGGGTTCAGGTAGTGCACTGGGTTTTGGGCTGGGGGTGTAGGTAGTGCTCTGGGCTGCGGGTGGGGGGGTGGTGATTGGCGTTGGAGCTGGGACTACTGGCACTGCATGGCGCTGGGGCTGAGGGGTTGAGGGTGTAGATAGTGCTTGGGGATGGGGCTGGTGTTTGGGTTTAGGTTTGGGTTTTGTTCTGGGGGCTGGGGCGGCGGGTCTATGGCAGCCATATAAGCGGCAGCCAGAGACAACAAAGGCAAGCGGTGGAACAGGGCGGGCGGTCGGGTAGTGAATCTCTGTGGTGACGCAGCCTCAGTGGCCACACAGGGGGCTGAGCAGAGCAGAATGGTGCAGAGCTGAACACAGCTGAACAGAGCTGAGTGGAACTGGGTTGAGCTGGCTGCCAGAAATGGATCGGTTCTCGGTTCCCTGCTCTCGGTTGCCGGTTCTCCATTTCGGCTGATCTGGCAGCCAGGGCACCTCCGACCACAGGCTATTTCCTGCTCCTTCGGTAGCCAGCGAGAATAGAGCAGCGAGATTCCATTAAACACACATCAAAAAGGAGGAACACGAGGGAACACGGGGGCGTACTGTACGTACAGCAACCACACACACACACACACACACACACACACACGCACATACACACACACACACACACGCACATACACACGCACACACACATGTACAGGGCCAACGAGTGCACCTTGGCCTTTGCTTCAGAACTGAAGATGAAACCCACCGCCCCCTTCTTTTCTTCTCTAAACTTCTCGCCACCTACCCACCCCAACCTCTCCACCACCGCACCTCTGCAAAAAAGGTATTTCTCCCCACTCGTGAATCATACTTGGTTATTATCTTTTCTATTACGAGAAGCTGGCTGCGGCGCGCTGCCTTTCTTTTAAAACCTTCTGCCTTTAAAATTCCCTCTTCATAAAAGCTGCCTTCTCAGCAGGTCTCCTACCAGGAGAAAGGGGCTGTGATTTAACCTCAAAGCATGTGTGCATTCTTATGCTTGAGGAACAGCACAAGACATTTCATAGGTCCTCCACTATTTTTCGGCTCTCTATCTGTTCTACATTACTTGAATACAGCTGTACTTTGTACTGACCCCACACACTGTACTTGCTTGAATGTCCTCCTTGTAAGTCACTTTGGTCTAAAGTGTCTGCAAAATGTAATGTAAAACAGCCTTGTGGGATGAGGGAACCAATGTGATGCGAGCATTCTGGTCTCACAGAGACTTTCTTTGCAGACATTTCCATTCATAAATATCTCCTCAACACATGAAATTTGACTCATGATGACTATTAATGAAATTGATTCCTAAGTGTTAGTACCATGTCTGTACAAAATATTTAGTAGGCTTACTGTATTCCTCCCTGAGTGCTTTACAACAGTGGTTCTTAACCTTTTTTCGTCACGCACCCCCTTACCTGTGACCAAGACAAGTCGCGCACCCCCAACCCAAACTTCTACACTTCTTTATGCCCTAAAAAATGATTTAAGTGATTTATCACAATGATTCTTGCTTGAAACATTCATCACAATACCTTAATGACTTGACATGGGGACCAAAACAAGTTTAAATTTGGTTTCGAATTGGCCTAATTATAATGTTTTGGACACAACCTCAACACACACAGAATTCCGCGCACCCCCTGAAATCTCTGGCGCACCCCCAGGGGGTGCCCGCACCCCAGGTTAAGAACCACTGCTTTACAACATATGTCATGGCGCAAAACTGGAAAGCACATACTGTACTTTATTATACTGTACTGCTGTGTAGCTGGCAAAAAGATGGCAGGAAGAGTGCTGGACATCAAAATACAAGTGATCTTTCTTCAGTAGAGTGATGGTGGTCATTTAGTACTTTACAGTTAAAGTGGCCACATTGTCCTGAACAAACACGTACCACCTGAAAAGATAAATATTTTGTGTTGTATGAATGTAATTTGTAATGTAATGTAAGTTGCTTCACCAAAAATATACTTTTAGTGGTATTCATAGCACATCTTTTTAAAGGAACTTGACAGAATAGACTTTGTGGTGATGATAGGTACATCTCTTACACCCCCCCCCCCCATAAATAAAAATAAATAAATAAATAAACAAATAAACAAAAAAATAAAAAAATAAGTAAGTAAGTAAGTAAATAAATAAATTCTACGAGAAACACAGCAGTCATATAATTCTACCTAAGCAAAAGATTTCCTTCAATTGACTGGCTTCCTAGCAATGGAAGGCAGTGGACTTCAGAAGACGTAGAGCTCAATCTATTCTTCAGAACCCTCACAAGAAGTCATCTGCCAATCACCACGAAGCATCAGCAAACACAAAGATGCAGTGATAAGATATGACGTGCCAGCAGCACCATGACTCAGAGTTGTGTCCAGCGGGGATATGCCGGACAAAAAACCCTTCCCAAGTTCCCTTCTCCTACTTGTCTCCTACTGTATACATCTTTGAGCAAATATTTCTCCAGGAGCAATAACACAGTAAATTTCACCGGTCACGTTTTTGTAGATGACAATCGGATGTTTTAGACGGGGGTGCGACACTCCATCGCTGGATATTAAAAAAAACATGATTTTAAAATTTCCTTTTATTTATTTCTATGACAACTTTGGGGAAGCTAAGCTTCCCCTAGCCTCTTAATAGCGCCGCCCATGACGGGGGACATGCTTGCTGTGCACCTTACATTACGCTGCTTGCTGTGAGCCTTACAATGAAAATCGAGTCCTATCTATAGTACACACGCACATCTGTATACATTGTGTCTAGTGCTCTACTGTGCACAAAATTGACATAAAACGTACATGGCAACACGTTTGTGTGTGAAAAAGTGCATGCACACACGTATCCTGCACCAAGTATGTCTCCAGGCTAATGGAGCCTGCGAAACAGCTAGTCTGCAGTAAAGTGGGAAGGGATGACAAATGAGAGAGGAAGACAAGGGGTTGCTTTTCCAGAACTTTCATTATGCCTTCTCCATTTGTTTCTATCTTGCAGCAGGAAAATGTCAGCTTTCCACATGCTAGCTCAAACAAGTTGGGGCGGAGAGAGAAAGAGAGAGGGAGAGACAAGTTTATGTTTGAAACGGGGGCCCCCTTCCCAAAATAAAAAGGACAGTTTGTGAAACTCTGTGTCCCCGTCTGTGACAATTCTATGCACTCTTGTGAAACATTTGTGAACGTACAGCAGAAATTCTGTTAATAAAACTACAAACACAATACCTTTAACAATAAAAATGTAGCCTAAGTAGTCTGCTTGTAAACCTCACCTTTCTGGGATTTCCTGTGCCTCTTTATTCACGCCTGTTTTGGGAGCAGCTTTGGTGCTTTTGTTGGCAGTCATCCTCGCCCGACCGCCCTCTTACCTGTGAAATACCACAGAAGAACACAACATGAGATTAGGCCAAGCACTACTGACGCAGGTACTCATCTTACACCCCCACACAGTACTGTAGCAACAGGCATCACACAGGAAGTGCTGCATCAGCAACTTCCAACTGAACCTGATGCATCCCAGGATGCATCCCATGTTTGCTCTTGTTCTTAAGGTGTACAGTCCAATTCAGATAGTTAAATTAATACATTGCTCAATGAATATCAGGGAAGATGTCAGAGTTTCTGCACAGCAGTATTTAAGGATGACATTGAAGAGGATCCACCTTTTCATGTACTGGATGAAAAGTTCAATTTTTCCAGTCAAAATGAATACTTAGAATTTGATGGTGGTGCTATTAATGTATTCATGAAAAAGGTGCGAATGGCAGCCAGGAATTCTGGAAATAATCAGTAACTGCATTAATGAAGGAATGAAAAACTGTGTTTTCTAATGTCATCAGCAAAAATACAATTTTGAACATATAAATCATAATCCAGATGATCCCAATATCCAATTTGACATCAATGACAGGTGGCCAACCTCCTGATGAATTCCAGATACAGTCCAAGTGTATATCAGTATAACTGAATTAAGTCATTTTCCGAATAAACAGACCAGTGTTCTGGCTAAATCCCTCTGCTCAATCACACACACACACACACACACATCCACACACATGCAAGCACACACACACGCGTACACACACGCGTACACACACACACACACACACAGGGGAGAAAAAAATTTGATCATTCAAAAGGCAGCACAAAAATGCACTCTCATTACTTCAAACATGCCTTTCAACTTTTCAATGTCACTTCATGACTCTAAGGACTCCAAAACATTTACACATCGAAAAGTATGCAAACTAAGCTATTACTGTAAAGAGGGATCTCGGGGCTGTCTGGTGCGCACATATGCACACAGGAATGCATGCGTGCGCGCGCACACACACACACACACACACACACACACACACACACACACACACACACACACACACACACACACACACACACACACACACACACACACACACACACACAAAAAGCCATATGGAAGAAGAAATAAGGCTCTGGTTGAAGCACAACACTGGAGAAAGAAAGAAAGAAAGAAAGAAAGAAAGAAAGAAAGAAAGAAAGAAAGAAAGAAAGAAAGAAAGAAAGAAAGAAAGAAAGAAAGAAAGAAAGAAACAGAGGAATGGGAACTATCAAAATGCTGACAGTTAGGGTCAATATTTTGGCTAAAAAAGAGTAAATGTTTTCCTGTGAATGTGTTCAGCTTTGAGAATGGAGGCTGAATCTGCTTTTATTGAGGACATAAGTTATTGCTAGCTCCACAGGAGAGTGACAGTTCCCATTCCACTGTATAGTATGTCTTCTCAGAACTGAATCTAGTACAGGACAGTTTCTGAGGTCTTACTTACGAAGACTGACCCAGACACAGTGTGAGAGCCGAACTGAAGTGCTCTTCCATACAAGTTACAATACAAAACCAGACCTTTGCTGAGCTGTACAAACGGGACCATGTTCTGTTTGTTTTATTATGGTCACATTTCAACATTCGTCATCTGATTGTGTGTTTCCTCAATCAAATGGACTGGACTTTCGTTTGATCCCAAATATACCCTCTTTTGACCGTTATGCTGAGCTGTGTAGGCCCACAGTCCACAGTCTACGGCCAGCCCTTTGGGAGCCACAATGGCTGTGACACAAACATCCCCTCCCTCCCCTCCCATCCCCTCCTGGAAGCCAGGCCGAGTCATAAACATTAAACATGGCTCGGGATCCCTAGCGGAGCGGAGCCCATGCCAAACTCTCGGCCACTTCCTGTCGTCAACGCACTGGGCAAACCCATCGGTGAGCGGTGAGCACTAGCACAAGCGGGAAATGTCCAATCAGCATAGTGGGAAATGGGGAAAAGAATAGAAGAAAAAGTCCCACTGACCTCTTGTCCTCTTTAAGAAAAAAAACAGATTTTGATTTTAATTTCTGGTCAATCTAAGATCTGAGGGATGGAGGCTGAGCCAGAGGGAGGGGTGGGTATGACTGGTGGTGGGTAGAGGACGGTAATACAGTGCGCTGAAACAGGGTTGGCAGTGAGCTGGTGAACTTCACTGCAAGGAGGCGTATGGTTGGGGACTGCAATAGGTACAGGCAACAACAGCAGTTAGCTGAGGTAGGCCGAGTGGGAGTATGGGTTGGGGGAGGGGGGTGTATGAAGTAGCAGGGCAAACAAGAAGCAGTGCAGGAACCCAGCAGGCCAGACTTTGTATAAGAGCAGACGGAGAGAGAGAGAGAGAGAGAGAGAGAGAGAGAGAGAGAGAGAGAGAGAAAGACAGAAAGAAAGAAAGAAAGAAAGAAAGAAAGAAAGAAAGAAAGAAAGAAAGAAAGAAAGACAGAAAGACAGAAAGACAGAGAGATGTGATAGAAAGAGAAGCAGCATTCCTCCTGTCAGCCATTTCCTGTCTCTGAGGGCTGTGTGGAAGACATGCATCTTCATCTCAGGCAGAGAAAGGCTCCCACTACAAACCAACAGCGGCAGCAGCAGCAGCAGCAGCACTGCCACTACACACCTCAGGGACTGGGATTACTGGTGCAGACAGATGCCATTCCATTCACTCACTCCCAGTTTCTGTCATTCACTCTCTCCTCTCTTTCTGATATTTTCTCTATCTGCCCGTTTATTCTCTTTTCATCTCTCCCTTTCTGTCATTCTCGCTCTTTGTCCCATTCTCTCCCTATTTCGGTCATCCACTCTATCTGCAATTGACTCTCTTTCCATCTTTCCCTTATGACTTTCTATCTCTTTCCCTACCCCTCTGTCCCTCTTTGAACCGTTCCTGTTCCTGTGACTCCATTGTATCCCTTTTCCTTTCAGGCAAGTTTCCTCTGACTCCTTGAAGAAGTTAGTCTTTGTTTTAACTTTACATTATCAGAGTTAGAGAAAGATAAACAGAGGAAGAATGAAGGGAAAACACTGAAAGCCGTAAATATCCTTTCTATTTTCTTACTGCACTGTACTTTTGAGCAGAGGAGATGAGATCTGACTGCACTGTACTGTATTTCCCCCCCAAACGAAGCCGAAACGTTTTCATTGAGCTGTTGAGGGACGCGCAGCTGTGAAAATACCCTGCACCAGCCTTGAAAAGATATTAGGCCGTTAAATCATTTCTACCACAAGCCCTGGCAAGCAAATACACAGTGCATTAGGAAGCTATAACGAGCGCAAGGCTCCGTTACACCAAAACATAACAGACACAACGATCCTCCAGTTAAGTTTCATTTGATCTGTCCTGGTTTCAGCAAGACGTGAAACGAGACGTTGGGGCAATAATGATGGTGGTGATGGGCAAGATTTAACTTGAAAGAACACTTTCTCTGTACTCTGGACTTTGAGCACACAAAAAACTTTATCCATTTGGACCTAACTTAACATCAGTATCTTGCATACAACAGAGAATGCCAAATCTCTTTTTCTGTATGAGTACACTCGGGCCACTGACAGCTTTGGCCAGGCCAAGAAAAAATCANCCAGTGTTTCCCATACATTGAGGAAACTATGGCGGCCCGCCATAGTTTAAATTTGACCGCCATAGTTTACGAAAATGTAAAAAAAAAAAAAAAAAAAAAAAAATTTTTTTTTTTTTTTTTTTTTTTTTAACGATATCCGTTTTTGTTAAAAACGATTTGAATTACGATTTTGAATTTCCTTCGCATTTTCCTCCTGGAGTAAATACATCCTATAGACTCTGTATTGGTTAGATAAGTAGGCCTAGTCCCACGGTAACAGAATGAGGGGAAAGCATTAGGAAGTGACCGTAAGGGTATTACAGTTGATTCATGTGTGCACACGTGTAACATCGGGTGAGTAACAGAACATGTGCGCAACGATGCGTTATGACACGCCGATATGCGAGGATCTTCGTCCAAATCGCTAGTCGCATGCATCATCGCTAACTGCGTTTACATCGCGTGCCGCGTGTAGCCGAAGGGAAATGTTAGTTGTTGACATGTATGGAATTCACTTTAATTTGTGCTGTTTCTTGCTTCAGTTGTGGACAAAACGATTGGCCATGCAACTCACAATAGAAAGCCTTTGCTGTGCTACTGTCCCAGAGAGCTGAAAAAAAAAACCTTCATAGAAGAAGTCACACTTAACAGGGGTGTTAACCAATCCAATGAGTTCTCTCATTGCTCTCTCTCTCTCTCTCTCTCTCTCTCTCTCTCTCTCTCTCTCTCTCTCTCTCTCTCTCTCTCTCTCTCTCTCTCTCTCTCTCTCTCTCTCTCTCTCTCTCTCTGTCTCTCTCTCTCTCTCATAGTAGCCTACTATTTACCCATAACAAATGGTGCATTTCTGAGCCCTTTTTAATTTGTAGCCTATACCACTGAAGGCATGATAATGCTTCATCATATTTTAGAAATAGGGCCTATGTGCCTTTTATATACCAAATGTTTATCATTTTGAAATTGTTTCAGTTTGTTATGACTTGTGTATGACTGAAATTATCTCTGCATACTATCAGTGCTGCATTGCTTTGTAAAGATAGGCTATTCAACACACTTTAAAAACACACTGAAAAGATACGGCCATAGTAGCCTACTGAAAACATTTTGTTCATAATAATGGTGATTAATAAATGGTGGTCTTAAATTTTCATACTGACATCCTTGAATTTGACTTGGTAGATCACGGCAGACCATCAACTTCAAAAGTAGATCTTGGTTAAAAAAAGGTTGGGCACCCCTGCTATAGAGAGAACCACAAGTGCTTGAAAGACAGGGATCAAAAGCCTAGTCAAGTTGTTGTAGTTTACTTGGGTTTGGGAGCAATATAAAAAACCTTCAGAGAAGGGACAGTTGGGATGAGTTTACTAACACTCCCTAGGCTTTGTTTTACAGTTGTAATGAGTTTGGTGACAGACCTTCATTGACACAGCAGAGGAGACATCGGGCTGCATATAGAAATTAATGTGTAATGAATGTGAATATAGACATAAATGTGTAATATGTTGTTCAGCCCTTTTAATGGGAGGAATTTGGAAAAAACTGGCCCTGTGACCAGCACCCCTCATGTAGAATGTGTACGCCTGTGTATGTGTGGGGGAAAAGGCATAGCCTACCCTCTAAGACCCTTTTTGTCTATGCGTTAACAATTTCACAGTGCTCTTAAATTCTTATCTCTGCTCCTATTTTGTTTTATTATTGTTTCCCAGACCCCTGCATGAGGGACGAATGAAACTGTGTTGTAAACAGAAATTATTCACTGTACTGCATTTTTTGACAATGACAATGTACTACTATTATACAAGTCATGGGTAAAATCTTATGTAGCCTTATTTCTCAAAATATAAATGGCTGAAATATAGGCCCAGGCCTACAGTTTCTCCATGCGCCAATGTCATACTGTAGTCATTGTTTTGCCGTTTTGCATTTACGCTGCAAGAATACACCCCCCCCCCCCCCCCCAAAAAAAGGCCACCCTTGTGAGAAGGACACCCGACACCGCCACCCCCCCCCCCCCCCCCCCCCTTCCCCCCCCCCCCCCTTCCCCCCCCCCGACAAAATAAACCCCGGCTGCCCCCATAGTTT
>NC_085878.1:27665434-27700434 GCF_034702125.1 Engraulis encrasicolus
GGTAAAAGAGAAAGGCCAGAGGATGAGACACAGACAAAACCAGACAGAGAGAGAGAGAGAGAGAGAGAGAGAGAGAGAGAGAGAGAGAGAGAGAGAGAGAGAGAGAGAGAGAGAGAGAGAGAGAGAGAGAGAGAGAGAGAGAGAGCTCTGCAGATTCTCAACTGTGTTCAGACATCATAACCTCAGAGTGAGCAGGGTCACGTTTTCACAAGGGGCCATTTAGATCCTCTGCTGCTCTCTCCTCCTGCTGCCTTTGCATCCATGTGCAGCATAACTTGGAAGCAAACATCCAAACCTCCATGCGCCAGATGTTTACTGTTTTGCTTACAGACCCACAAAGGCACGCACATGCACACGCACGTGTATGCACGCGCCCCAACACGCATGCACACACGCACGTGCATGTGCGCACACACACACACACACACACAGACAAATGCACGCATGTAGGAAAGTGCACACACATACAAACACACTTTGAATGAGAAACAACACCTTTACCATAGCATTATGAATCCCCCTTCATCCACAATCGTAACCTTTCTGAATACCATATGGTCCTGATAAAGACTTAAAATTCATTATGCGCGTGCACACGCACACACACACACACACACACACACACACACACACACACACACACACACACTGGACTGGACTGGACTGGACAGAACATATGGTGCATGTACAAGCTCCCTGTCGTCATTGTCCAAGGATGTCATGTTTAGGCTGAGTGTGAGACACTGAAAGAATGAACTCAAAAACTCTGAGGGGAAAAAAAGTGTTTTCTGAGGGCCAAACTGAAAGATCGTGTCCCCGGGGCTTTTCGAGCATCCACCTGGAGCCACCATCTGTTCCCAATTAGCGGCTCATTGCGGATTCAGTACCCATAATGCTTTTCTTTACACGGCTGGCCCCGCGTGCTGTGCCAGTGTTCTGTCGAGGCGGGCTGCTCCGTCGAGACGGGCTGCTTTTCCGACATAGGCTGTCAACATAGCCCTCAGATGGGCTGCCTCAGGGGTGTCGTACAGAGGGTTGGTGTGACTGAGTCACCAGGGCCCAGTGTACTGTATATAGGGGGCCCACACAGTGTCTGATGTATTTTATATAGATATATGGCAGGGGGGAGTCTATTGGAGCTGATTGTACATAGGGCCCACAATTTGCTGCTGCTACACCCCTGGGCGGCCTCGTCAACATGAGCTACAAATAGGTTGTCAACAAAGCCCAAACCCAAAAGCTAACCCCTTGGGGTGCTGCAGCAGTACATTCTAATGGCTTGGTAGCTCAGCTCGACGGCTAGCCACTCTCAACAGAACACCGGGAGGGTGACAAAAGGGACTGTGGTGTTGTTGTTTAGGCCCTGCTGGTGACTGGAAAGCAGAGCGCCGGAGGCAGGGGTTGTGTTGTGTTGTGTTGTTCTATGCAGTGTTGTGTTGTGCAGTGTTGTGTTGTGCAGTGTTGTTCTGTGCAGTGTTGTGTTGTGTTGTGTTGTGTTGTGTTGTGTTGTGTTGTGTTGTGTTGTGCTGTGCTTTGTTGTGTTGTGTTGTGTTGTGCTGTGATGTGTTGTGCAGTGTTGTGTTGTGTTGTGCTGTGATGTGTTGTGCAGTGTTGTGTTGTGTTGTGTTGTGTTGTGTTGTGCTTTGTTGTGCAGTGCTGTGCTGTGCTGTGTTGTGTTGTGTTGTGTTGTGTTGTGTTGTGTTGTGTTGTGCTGTGCTGTGTTGTGCTGT
The DNA here is from genome assembly GCF_034702125.1 of Engraulis encrasicolus. Taxonomy (NCBI): domain Eukaryota; kingdom Metazoa; phylum Chordata; class Actinopteri; order Clupeiformes; family Engraulidae; genus Engraulis; species Engraulis encrasicolus. Next base: position 27,667,165 of record NC_085878.1, read on the forward strand.
GCTGTGCTGTGCTGTGCTGTGCTGCAGTCTTGTGTGTTGTGTTGTGTTGTGTTGTGTTGTGTTGTGCTGTGCTTTGTTGTGCAGTGCTGTGCTGTGTTTCTGTTGTGTTGTGTTGTGTTGTGTTGTGCTGTGTTTTGTTGTGCGGTGCGGTGCTGTGCTGTGCTGTGTTGTGTTGTGTTGTGTTGTGTTGTGTTGTGTTGTGTTGTGTTGTGTTGTCGAGTAAATTGGCGAAGAAGCTGAGGTTCAGATTTTGGCCCCACCGTGGCCCCTGACGTCCTTGTTTAGAGGTGAAAAGCACCACGGAAACACACACACACACACACACACACACACACACACACACACACACACACACACACACACACACACACACACACACACACACACACACTCACTGACACAGTGTTTGGCTCAGACTGGATGTACTTGTTTAGTGGACAAACAAACAAATAAACAAGCACACAAACAGAAATACACAATATTTTTTCACAGAGTTTGGCCCAGAGTGAATATGCTTGCATAAAGGTGAAACCAGTCTCATACACACACACACACACACACACACACACACACACACACACACACACACACACACACACACACACACACACACACACACACACACACACACACACACACACCATCCATCGCACAATGTTTGTCCCAGACTGGTTGTTTGAAGGTGCAACGCACACACACACTTCATCAATGACACAATGTTGGTCCTAGACTCAATCTGGTGGTTCAAATGTGTAACACACACACACACACACACACACACACACACACACACACACACACACACACACACACACACACACACACACACACACACACACAGAGACACTTGGCCGCTGCTGGCTGTCACACAGCACTCAGCAGCCAGCTGCACACTCTCCTCTCACTACACTGAGCACCATGCCAACTACCTATGCTCCAGCGCCACAGTAACACAGTAACAGGCTACAGTGACAGCCTCAGACCTCTCTCTCTCTCTCTCTCTCTCTCTCTCTCTCTCTCTCTCTCTCTCTCTCTCTCTCTCTCTCTCTCTCTCTCTCTCTCCACCTCCACCTCCACCTCTCCATCCCAGTCACCACACGCCATTAACAGTCCAGACACCCCCCGCTTACAGTTTACATAGGACACAAATATGGGAATCCGTGACACCATCCCAATGTACGTAAATCATACGCTGGAATGCGGTCCTGATAGTCTGTGACTTAGCCTAAGCACAGCTGGGGTAGGCATCTCCTGCACTTGGAATTCCAGACTCACATAGGGGAAGAGAAGAGAAGAGAAGAGAAGAGAAGAGAAGAGAAGAGAAGAGAAGAGAAGAGAAGAGAAGAGAAGAGAAGAGAAGAGAAGAGAAGAGAAGAGAGAACATAGCAGAAAAGATAAAAAGTCGAGATACATCTTTCCATAGTGCTTTCCATAGTGCAGTGACAGTGATCTTTTTTCCTCTCCTCTCACCGAGTTACTTTCCCACTACACCCCCATTCTGAGCTTAAAGCACAGATGGAATCATTTCAATTTGACTCGACTCAGGATAATGTGGATAAGTGGTTAAGCTGAAAACAGAGTGACTGAGGATGACTCAGCCCTCGGCTTCTGAATCCTACCATCTGGGGGCCCACTACGTACATGTAGGTGTTCTTTGACAAACCAGCAGCAGAACACTCAAGAATGCTCATCTTTAATGGAGGCTTCAAATCTCATTGTACTCTGTATAATGACAATAAAGACTTTCTATTCTATTGTATTGTGCTGTATTTTATTCTACGTACATTTTCAGTGTTGAGTACTTCTTTAAATGTTAGATGTATATGTGCAGTGTACATGAAGTAGCACTGAAGTAGCACCTTCATATGCACGCACTACCATGAACTAACCTTATATTACCTAACCAGGGACATACTGTGTGTAAGTATTTCCGATGCTCTGTTTTCACATTTGTCCTGACATTACACTCCTATAGATGGGCTCTAAATTTGTGTTTTCCCCTGACTGTGCACAACCCAATCTCTGATTGTTGGAGACCACTGTCGGTCAAAAAACTAGCTCACGTGGTTGACCGCCAGTGTCTTGCCCCTCCTCACAACACAGTGTCTATAAACAAAGAAAACCTGTATACAGCAATGGTCACTTTTTGGCTCTTTGAAAAGGGGAAGGGAAATACTTCCAAATTTTACTTTTTTAATGTACTACGTACTAAGACAGGATCCCTGTTATAAGTTTCTTGTTGCTAGAATGACAATGGCCAAGTCGTTACAATGCAATGTTACTACTACTGCTATGTAGTAGAGTAGAGTAACTTTATTGATCCCCAGGGGGAAATTCAGGATAATGTGGGGCTCGTCCGGGATGGTAGTAAACGGTAGTAGGCCTGAATGTTTTTCAATGTATAGTAAGGTGTTCCACTGGTGGAACCATGTGCATTATGAGACTATACAACCAGGGATCTTGGCAGGAGATATAGATGTTGCTTGGCACTGTTGCTATGTCTATTACTATATACTCTGTGCAATGTCGTAGTAGTGCTGTACAACAGTAATGCCTTTCAATGTTTTGTAAGGGGTTCCCCTGGTGGAATGGTACGTGTTATGAGGCTACAACCAGGGATCTTGTGCCTCTTTTCCACTGCAGGGTTTCTGGACAGGCCTATACAGCTTGACACAGCGTGACTTGGCCGCCAACGTGTCGCTTTTCAAATAGGCATGACATAGCTCAATCTTAAAGCAAAAAGTGGCGGCCGAGTCGAGTTGTGTCAAGCAGTAGGCCTACCTGAAAACCGGCAGTGAAAAAGAGGCATTGGTAGACCACATAGGTATGGCTTGACACACCAGCAGAATAGCACACAAGGAAGGTCAAAAGATTTCATTTTTGTTTGCTGTGAGACACGATAAACTCTTTGCCCATGGTAACTTTAAAGGAGCGAAGGGGAACTCCTTTCACACTGAGCTAGGCATCTGCACAGAGCACGTAGATGTTGCTTGACACAGCAGCAGAAGAGCACACAAGGGAGGTCAGCCGTGTTGTGCCCCGCAAAGTGCCTCTTATTCTGTGTCACACAAAGGACACCATGCATCAACCCCGTCTGAATGGTGTCTGTCAAACAACGCCTCAGCAAGCACACAAAACAGGGATTTGGGAGTATTTTTCCGACTGTTTACTGAACATCAATCATCTGCCTTTGCGTTAGACATTTGGTGGTGGAAATCGGTGGTTACCTACAATGGTCCCATCCATCAGGAAGCGGATATCCATCCCTCCTATTTTATATGATGTCACCCAGAATAACGCAATGCTGTTCAAACTCATCTGTTTCAAATTGGAGATCAATGCACAGAGTCATCTGAAGTCATCTGTCATGTGCAAGAACAAAAGGGGAAACCAGCAGTCCAAGCAGTTCAGCAGTCTTTCTCTCTGTCTGCTTGCCGACTTGTCTATCTACCTGTCTGCCTGTTTATTAGTCTGCCGGCCTGCCTGTCTGTCTACCTGTGTGTGTGTGTGTGTGTGTGTGTGTCTGTCTGTCTGTCTGTCTGTCTGTCTGTCAGTCTAGCCTAGATGCTGTCTGCTAGCAGCCAGTCACTGTGATTGACAGGGTAGGAAATAAGCTGACCACAGTCATATCTTTCTGTCTATCTACCTGTCTGCCTGTCGGACTACCTAACATTAAAATAGCTGATGTCTATGGCGACTACTGTAGTAAATGGAACAGGAAGGGGGTAGCGTAGGGATCTACCTGACCACAGTCCTGTCTTTATGTCTGTACACCTATACCTTTGTCTGTCTGTCTGTCTGTCTGACCTCTGTATAACTCCTATGATAGACAGCACAGGAAGTGAGTACCTGTCTTGCTGACCACAGTCCTGTGTGCCAGTCCGTCTTTCTGTCTGTCTGCCTGACCTCAACATAACTGCTATCTACAGACTACAGTGATAAACGGGACAGGAAGCGAGTTACTGTCTAGCTGACCATAGTCCTGTGTTTCTGTATGTCACTCTGGAAAATCTGTGGGTTGAAAAAATGGGCTTCAGTTTCACAGCGGGCCACAGACTGCAGCCATAGTTTTGTCAGCCTCCGTAAAACATGCATGGAATTCTGTGGAGAGGACACACAAAAAAATGAGCAGGGACAGCCGACATTGGAAGACAATGTGGCGCACTGCTGTGGTAAGGACACAATAAAAAAGAGTGGTTAGTGCCAGTGACTTCCAAAGAGGAAGTAGGTGGACTAGGAAGGTTTCAAGCCATAAATACCTCCCGAAGGTTCTGTCTGACTAATAACACACATACATCTTCCCAGTTGGGGTATCATATCACCAACCTAAAAGCAGAGATGCCAAAGACATAGTAGATCAAAATGTACAATACTTCAAAATATGCTCCTCTGGGATAGCCAGAGTGAGTGCTTACTCAGAAGTTGGAAGAAACACTGTGTGGAAAAACAAATGGTTGGAAAGAACCCACCAAGATATGACAGGTCATGTCAAATTTCCAACACACTGTGCACCCTCGAACAACTGGGAAGCAGAGACCCAAAACAGTTTTTTTTTATTTGTCTTGTGTTATTCCCATAATACTGTATAGTCTACATGACTTTAGGGATGTCTGGACTGAAACACTAGCCCAGTGCCATCCCATGCAGCTTTCCCTGTATTACGCAAGCATTAGCCTTGCCTGAGCACAGCAGCAAGCCTCCCTGAGCCTCCCTCTCCCATGCTTTCAGCTGACAATCCAGGCCAATAAGAAGGAGAGGTCATTGTTAGATCAGCACAATGGCCAGTCTGTTCAGAAAGTTCAAGAAAAAAAACGTGCAGCTGCTGCTTCTTCTTCTGAATTAATGGACTGCAAATTTCACCGAGATAGCGTGAGCCCACACATACATGACATTAATCACTATTTAAGGCCTGAGTTAAAATGAGGTTTATTTTTTTGGACACTCTGCCTCTTCCAAAGTTTAATCACTGCATGTCATTAGATATTTCGCGCCGTTAATGGAGTGTAATTCGATAGGCTACTACCTAAAGTGTCAGCCACACTGTTCGAGGCTTTACGAGACGAGAGCGCATATTGTTCCCTTTCATTCAATACTTAAATGTCACTTTCCAAACTTCTCTCCTGCATGTCAAATCAAGATGTTCTGCGAAAGATGGGTATCCTTGCGCTCTTGTCAAACGCACCGTCTTCTACCCATTTCAAGTCGGCATGTCTGTTACATCCGTTTAGTTTGATGACCAGAACACAGCGACCACAACAATAGATTAGTCTGGATACATATGTTGTTTATTTTCCACGACATGACAAGAGGCGAATGCCCAAATATGGCTTCCTCGCTCTAAACGCTGTAGGCTACAATGCATCACTTTCCAAAGTTACTTTGGACAGTCTACGATGCAACAATTGTCCAAACTCTGTCAAGTGATTTCAACAAATGATACAAATGTTGCAAGCATCTTTGCGTCACTGTTACAATACTTTATAACATAGTAACACAATACAAAAAGAAATGACAATGTTACCTCAAAGATGTCTCTGGTATTCCGAGCCATTTTCGCGTTTGGAAGTTTCAATAAAGCAAATCCAGTTTTAAAACAGTCGCGAAACAGACAGCTTTGCCGGTTACAGGCTACCTGAACTTTTTCTCAACAATTCTCAACTCCACTCAAACGAACTAAACCCTCCCTTGCAGGAGTGCTGGTAAGCCGAAGGCTGGGCTAGTCACCAAGGATATGGGTTGTTTTGCCCCCCACTCTTGCCTTCACGTTTTCTCACTCCCACATAGGCTACATAACGGAGCTCTACTCAACCACAAACACATGGCTTGTGTGATGTGAATACTGCTGTCATTGTAACGTTATCCGAATTCCAACATGGTTTCATACTTCCTCCCCTTTAATACAATACAAGTTAATCTGACTAACACCTGAGGTGAGATCAGGTGAAAGTTAACTGTCCTCCTGAGAAAGACCTCACAACTCATTTTAAATTTAATGCAATAACATCAAGAGAATGAAAAATACACAATAGCCTACACGAGTAAAACAAACTGAATAGAAGAGGGTGAATAACAATAGGCTTCAGCCAATTGTTTCTCAATATCTGGTGTACCACATGTCAAAATTCAAATATTAAACATGACAGCTCAGCATATCATATGAATGACATATTTGCAGTTCTTGTCCTGAGAGAGAATAAAGGTAATGTTGTTGTAACCTACATTATGAGCTTTGGAAAAATAAGGAATGGGGCTCTTTGGGAACTATAATTAGGTTTTCTGGCATATTGAGTCAGAGCTGGACTTCTCTGATTGCCCCGCTGTGTGAAGCTCGCAGACAAGCAGAGACATTCCCTGATCCTCTGTCTCTCCTGCGCTTATGAAGTTTTAGGTTTCTCAGCGGTGGAGAACAAGCGTAACACATTGCTAACAGCTGGCTGGGCTGACCGTGGGGGCTGCACCTCCCTTCCTCACGTAGCCAGAGAACCAAAATCAGGCCCCCAGGCAATGGTATATTAGAAAGAAGACAAATACACAGCAAAAAGCAGTGTTGATTCAACACTTATATACTCATTTTAACAGTGTGTTGTTGAATTAATACTGCATTTTTACAGCACACTCACACAGTCAGAGAGACTGAATCAGGCCTCCGGGCAATGGTGTATTAGAAATAAGAGAAATACATGCTGAAGCAAGTCATCCAATCGGTACGGTAGACAGACGAACAGACAGTGAGTTAGTTGTATTCCCACTCCTGCGTCTGAAGACTGATTCAGCAGATGGCTGCCTGTGAGTCACGCTGCAGTCAAGGCTGTAGAGTTGGTCACCAAGAGGACAATGGATTAGCTTTGCTCATTTAGACTTGAGTAACATGTGGTGTGAGAAACATTGAAGCTTTGCATGCAATAGGCTATATGGGTTATATAGGCTATATTACATTTCTTTTCTGAACGAATGAGAGATATGGGAGAAGACAAATATTGGGGCAGCTGCGGACCAGTGGTTAGTGGGAGTTGGTCCTGGGAATAGCAGGTTTGCACATTCGAACTACCATATCAATTGAAAGAATGTGGGGGTACATAACTAGAAATAACTAAAATAACTGCAAACCACACTCTTAAAGAGCTAAGTGTAAGTCAATGTAACGTATGACCCAATGAAGGCCATAGAAATGTTGACAGGGTTTTGCAGCTGTGTCCTATGGCAAAGCACTGATTTGGATTCAAGATGGCAAATAGAAAAGTAAAAACACAGAACAGCCTTCAACCCAAAGAGCAAACATATGGGGCCATGGGAGACACTGCTCTCAGCACAGACAGTGTTACATGCTTGCCGCAATGTGGTACAATACTGGATATGTGGAATCCACAACACATTGTTACATTGTTTCATTTCAGACAAAACATTACGGCACAACAATTCATGACTATTTTGTCTTAGGAGCACAAACCAGTTGTCCACAATAAATTGACCTTTGGTTAACCATTTAACTTAACGGAACCATCTGGCAAAGGGAGCTCAGTTTACCATTAAACCCTACCTACACCAAAAGCACCACTGGCATCCAGAACGCCCTCATCACAAGACTTTTGGAGGACACCGTGGATGGTTGTAAAAGGAATTCTGAAGAAGTTAAGGCAGTGCCCACAAGTATTCATCGTTGGTTACCCCACAGGTTCAAAGTATAGAAATGTCATCCTTGTACACAGTCTTTGAGATGCAAGAGAGATGCTCCACTCCTCCATATATGTTGCTATTATAGCCAACAATGGCAAAAAAACATAGCTGCCTTTAACAATGTAGGCCGGTGAACCAGAGAAACATTTAGGAAACATTATTTTAACATGTAAACAACACTTCATGGTAGAGAGAAAGTAAGAGAGCGAGAGAGAGAGACAGACAGACAGACAGATATACAGTTAGAGACCTTATATACTTGCTCAGAGTTACAGTACTACAGCTAAATCCAGAAAACTAAAACCGAATATGCCTTATGCAATTACCAGCCTGTGTCATGAATCCTCATAAAGCTCTATTTCACTGCCTGTTTTCTGGTAGGCTTACAGCTCGACACAGCGCGACTCGGCCGGCGGTCACCATTTTTTGCTTTTCGATTAAGCTGTGCCCAATTGAAAAGCCTTGATTGAGCTGTGTCTTAGTCCCAAAAGAACCTCTCTGCTTAAACCACATCACTGCCTTGAACACGCCTCTACCCAGGACCGTTGGAGATGCTCAAAGTTGATTGCTTTCCGACCAAGTGGGTGGAATTCCTCAGCCTGGCGGAGCTCAGAAAGAACCTGAAAGAGCTCTTGGCCTGAGTAATTTCGCTGCACCGAAGGTCAGTTGTCCCGTGCCCAGGGAGAGGGGGGTCCATTTAAAACGTAACGGCACCAGGTCTGGCAATGGGAACTCAGTTTACCATTAAACCCTACACCAAAAGATGTATTGCAAAAGTAAAAAAAATAGAATACAGAATGCCATCATCATAAGATGGTCAGTTGCCCCTGGGCCCAGGACAACTGATCCATTTCTCTCTCTGAGTCTGTACATGTACTGTACTGTACTGTACTGTGTACTGTAGGCTACTGAGAGGGGGGCCGTTTCAGCTGATTTTGTCCTGGGCCTGGTAAAAGCTGTCAGCAGTCCTGAGGATAGGCTACCTCACAGTGCACCATACTGGGCAGGGTGCACCCACTCAGTCAAAACATCACGATGTTGCAGTTTTTTGGTTGACTGCATAGACAAAAATACGAAACTCTGTTACCACAAAAATGATTGTCCATCTTCATTCTGTTGACTTTGGAGGCGATGGGCTCGTACACAGGCTGTTTTTATTCCCAGCGTTCAGTAAACAAAAAAGAATGGGCTGACCATGGTACTGGGCTTGCAATTTATTCAAATTCAGTGCAAACATCTACGGGAAAGCCACATTCTTTAGGCTATTTCTGTTTCTTACGGTCCATGAAATCTGCAATAAATTCACTTTCTTGTTTTGAGGTCTGTGAATCCACTTGGAATAAGAATGTTATGAAATGCTTTAGAAAGTGTCTACCCATAAATAATACATTTAAAAATGTGATATTGTTTACAGTTGTTGTTTTGCAGCTGGTTGCAAAAATAGCTGCGGTATTCCTGCTGTAGGGCTGCTATCCTATTCTATCTGATCCTGTCTCCCAGTGACAGGGTGTTATGGACTACTAGACCCTGAAAACAAACACAAATACACACAAAACTTCAAATAATACCGTAAGGAGGTTTGGTATGCCTACATACACTGCGGAATACAGTAACATACATAGAGAAATATTTTCAGTGATTTAGTCCCATGCCTGCTGTTGACACACGAAAATAACACCAACAGATTCATTGGGAGAAGATGAAGAGGTCCTTCACCCATAACATGTTAATTTTCAGCCGGGGCATTAAAGTGTTTCTTAAATACATGTCTGGCTCCTCTGAAGCCATTTAGTGAAGATTTACTGTACAATAGCCATCTACTTAGCCCTGAAGGGTGTTCTATTATGCTTTCATTTCTTCGAAGGGACGTCACTCCCTCGCCCACATGTCAAAGCACTTACTGTATCTGCTGTGAGGAAGCGAGCTGCGTCGCTTAGCGCCTCTCACTACATCGGCCCTCTGATTTATCACGTCCTAGTGTCAGCTTGCTGTCCTCGGGGCGGACCGGAGTATGACAGCTCTGAGGCAGCATGTTCTCAACAGCCCCTTTGCGTTTACAGTACACAGAAGATTAATGTGACAGCCATGTTAAAATATATGCTGTGACTTGACCGATGCATATTTCATGTAAACTATCCCTGGAGACAGTCAAGGTGCACACATAATCATGCAGGGCTTTTGTATTGAACATGAATCAGCACACGTAGGCTAGGCCTACACTACATGAATCAAGGTACAGTAGGCCTACATCTGGATATCTCATTGGCTGTACCTGAATAAGAATAGGCTATCGGCATCATGAACCTAAGTAAGAACATTGACATTGCGATATCATGACATATGAACTATAAAGGTCACATAACTGATGGACAGCTAGGGCTGCACAATTATGGAAAAAATTATAATCACTGTTATTTGGATTAAAAACATAATCACGATTATTACGATTATTGGTTTTTGGGAAAGAAACACTAGCCTGTCAGTAGTATATGTTCTGGCTTCAAGGACGCTCTCCAAGGTAAGTCAAATTGCCACGATTAAATCCCGATCACAATTATATCACGATTTTCGGTTATTCTCGATAATTGTGCAGCCCTATGGACAGATATAAATAATTAAATAGGCCTAATCTGTTTTTATCACAGCAAAGGCGTATTTATGACCTTGCAATCTCCTCCAAACCTCTTTTCTGCTACAAATTCACTTCATGTATCATTTCCGCCATCCCCCTTTCCAAACAATTAATTCTGGGAAATAAACCATTACACAACAATTACGGCAGCTGAAATTGATGTCATTACAAGTGACATGCTTGTAATTGCCCGTCTATCATGATCAATGACACCATAAAATCGCAGCTGTATGCTTTTCCAACACAGCCCCTTTTTTCACCACACCCAGACCAGAGCTGCATATTTTCTGGGTTTGGCTTCAGCAAGGCAACTGAATATTTTCAGTAGCTCAAGGTCAATGTGTAGCTACAGAGCTCGGTGGAAAGAAAGGGAGAAAAAAAACTGACCACTAAATGGCCAAAATTGTTCACAGATCAAATTAAAACGTCATGGCTGGTGTTTTTCTTGGATGCCCTTCAATAAAAGATAAGAAAGCGAGTCGTGTTGAAGGTGCTATGATTCATTGGATGGCTTGGAGTCTAATTGACAGATTAAACATCTTTGATCTTTCATGATGATGTCCAGTTAGCACACAGCTCGTATGACTATGACCTGTATGATGGATGACAACCTAAACTGATATGAAGAACGAAGCTATACAAATGTGCTCCATAGTTTGAAAGAGACTGAAAGAGTGCCAACCATGCACATCAGTACTGGCATGTCTGCCCTCTCCAGAAGTAGGCCTACCGGTATATATCTATTTTTATGTTCAATTCTCCTGATACCACACGTTTAGGTATCATCTGGACAAGACTGATCCATAACAGTTGGATTCTGTAAAGTACTTTATGGGACATTTTATGAGACAAGCACAGACTGATTAAAAAAAACAAAACCACCAGCACTTACAGCAAGAGTCCACGTCAGTGTTTTTGAAGCGCTAGCATGGAGAGTAATTAGTCAGGGGTGCAAACAGACTTCACATCTGCTGTTTCTGTGGCAGTGATGTCCCTCTGCGCTGTGCAGCAGACCTTTGTACATCTTTAACATGTGTTTACATTCCACATGGAAGTTGTGACAGCACCACAGACATCGCACTTCCAACACTATGTTATTGTAAGCTTATGATATAACTAGTTATGCCCGGTGATGATGATGATGATGTAGGAGTGTTGTTTACATGGGATCTCATTGGCGTTTTGTTATTGTGGTGGGATAATAATAGTATTAACACAGTAATGCATCACTATGTGTTACTAAGCTGCCAGTTTGGCCAACTGTAAACAGATGAGAGCCAAGGCTTTCTACATCCTTTTTTTATAAATAGCATGGCCATAATATCAGCAGCATAACATAAACTACAGCCTAGACTCTGGGGCTATAGAGAGAGAGTGGGAGAGAGATTTTATCTCACGGTTTGGCTAATTGTTTCCCCTTACTGTGACCCTGGGGCTCAGATGGGCAGACAAACTCTCCTCTCTGAGTCCTTGAAGAGGGGAGAGATAAGACTGCCGTCTTCTTCCCTCAAATATGCACTGCAATCATGTGAAATGGTGAAGCATATTAGAGTTCAGTTCATTTCAGTCAAGTGGAATGGCCCACCTGGTGGACTGACTGTTTTGATATAGGGCTCCAACTGATGTGTATCCCCAATGACTATCAAAACAATGTCAATATAAACTACACATGTATATGGTATCTAAATATGGATTTTTACACAAATTCGTCCTTTCCATTTCATTAGAGCCTAACATGAATGTAGTTCACAATACCATCTCACTTGGTGCTGTGTCTTGGGAGATAAGGTTGGAGCGCCCCCTTGTCTTCATCACTTGCCAGCGCAAGATGCCATCGACCACAATACGATGACACGATGCTTTCTTCCACTACAGAATCAAATTTCTTTTCACTCCTTGTTAAAACTTTTCCAAAGTGCAGAATGTAACCACCAGTCGACTTAAAAATAACGTTGCGATTGTAGGATATTTTCCCCAACGCCTCTTTTCTCAACAAAGTTGACAGCTGCTACAATAAGTTCAAATGAAATAGTGCTTCAACAAGTAGTAGGCTATAAAACGTATTTTTAAAAAGCTTCATATAAAAGTGAGGAAACGTTGTGCAAACGTTGTGCGTAATGCAGAGATGCCGTCGCGAACTTTGGGTTATACTTGCAAATTGCGCATGTAAGATAGAAGCCAATAGTATCTACAAAAGTACCAAACAAACGTCAGTCATTTAATCAAGAAAGAATGCGAAGGTGTAATTTCTTACCTTTGGTGTCAGGCTCGAGTTTCTCGTTGCTGTCTGTTATTTTAAAAATCCATATTGCAACGAGCGCTCATGTCTCCCGCGTCTGATGGGAGTTGTGTGACTCTGACTCTGACTGATCCAGACACAAGCAATCCCGATAAATGTCCCCAAAAAAAGAAAAGAAAAAGAGCTGGAACAGGAAACGATGGCGGTCGTTATTGAGAGGGCTTAAATTCTGTGTGCGCAGCCTGGAGTGCGCTTTGCTAAAAGAATGACTTGTTATGTCTGAAAGGAATACTTGGCGCATATTTTTATGACAAATTATGTCAATGTCAAGTCAGGCATAGTTGCTACTATGCTGGGGTCCGCTTACTGTCGAAATGATGCCCACAAGTCATGAAAAGATCCCGAGTGTTAGCCTACACTGTACAATCTCCATGAAGAATTTGGTTCGGTTATTTTTTTTTTATTGCAGGTCCTTCCCATTGACCGTGTGTAGCTAGTCATGAACCTTACTACATAATAACAATCTATTCCAGATTTTTAAATCTGTGGAGTACTGTATTCTACTCCCTCTGGTGGAGCTGCCAAACGTCTGACTTGACAGCCAAAAACAGAGGATTCAGGGTTCATATTTCACAAGAAGTTTTTGACACAGTTTCAGCAAAATGGTACAAAGTGCACTAATTTAAAAAAAACACCTTGTTTTCAAACTATTGCTTTCTACTTCAACCATTTCCTCAATGAAAAGTAACAAAATTATGCAAATACTCAAAAGGAAATTCAAAGGTTTTTTATAGATATTTTTAGAAAGCTTGACATCAAACCATAACACAAAACTTAAAACTCAACATTTTCTACACAAATCGAGAGCCCATAGTTTTCGCCCTCTACAGTTCCTAGGCAGAGTGCCAATCAACTGTCCTAATCTGATTAAATCGCACATCCTTCATCATTCAAATAACAGACAATTAATGCAAGAGAGTGAAGATCATCATCACGTGTAGGCCTACTGTATTACAAATGTACTGAGTCTAGATGAGCGTGGGGCAGGTTTGTACCACAACACACATGGGGATTCAAATCCAGTTCTGCCCAGGCAGTGACACAGAGCATTATTATGATTCCAGTCTGTTAAAGGTTTTTACATAAGACATCTGATGATTTAGAGATTAGAGGTCATGGTTACACACACATCACGTAAACAATTCAATTATATATCAAATGCAGGAGTACAAATGATTGCCCCTCCTCGACAACTGAGTTATGGTGAGATGAATGAGAGAGATGCGGAGGAGTAAAGATAGTTGAGTAGTTTCAGGAAGAAGAGACTGACAAAGACGGTAAAATGCATTCACAAAGTTGGCAAAGAGAAAGATTAAACTTGTACAAGAAAGATCGGATTGACCTGCATCGCTACACAAAGGGTCTGACAAAATCAAGTGTTTTTTTTTTTTTTAAATAAAGGGCATAATAAATGATCATAATGGTCATCAATGCCACATATTTTTTAACAAACACGTTTACTAAATTAACCGAATGATTAGTCTTGCTTAGTTGGCACTTTCTTAGTGATCACGTTTTAAGTCTGGATCCCCATAATGCATTAAAATCAAATGGTTATCAATACAGAAAGGGTACATCACGTATGATGACATGCATTACAAGGGGTTTTGTTTTACATTACGTCACTGCATCTTCCATGCACAATAGGCATGGTCTCTCATCTGCTCCACTGTAAGTCTGAAGTTAAAACAAACACACACACACACACACACACACACACACACACACACACACACACACACACACACACACACACACACACACACACACACACACACACACACACACACACACACACACACCGACCGACCGACCAACTGACTGTCACACAACAAATTAATTCTTCATAGTACACTACACAGGTATGCCTCAGAAGCAGGGCGGCAAATTCTAAGTAGGTGGTTTACTGATTGACCTAGGTGGGTCAACTCAATGTACTGGAAGCAGTAAACGTCCTAATAGAGGCGCTCTATCTTTTGCGTTTTACCTGGGGAATGATGTCATCAGAGCCCTCTATTAGGAAGTTTAACACTTTATATTATCTTACCTCACTCAAGGAAGTCACAAACCTTACTACTTACTGGAATACCAATACCCCCTCCCACACACATACACGCACACACACAGACACACTCACGCGAACTGTGGAATGAAGGAACCAAATCAGACAATGCTGTGTGGTGTTGTTGATGTTTCTGGGAGGAGACGGGCCAGTTCAAGTTCACAGTGCTCTCGCTGCCATGGGTGTAGCAGGGCTTTTAGGAGTGAGTGAAGGACCCGGGGAGGGAAAACTGGACCAACGTGTGGGAGGCCAAGAGGGAAAAACAAGGGGTCCGTGGTGTTTCCATGGAGGGTGTAGATGAGGGAGTCGTGGTAGGGCTGAGAGGGGCAGATAAGGTGGTCGTGCCTTGAGGGAGTTCATGGTGAGACCATGGGGTAGGGGCAGATGTGGGGGGGGGGTTGATAGTGTGCCGTTTTGGGGTTTCCGGGATGGCGATTAGCTGAGCACGACGTGCCGGTCGAAGACAGACTTGCGCTGCTCCTGCACCTGCCTCCTCCAGCGCTGCTGGGCGTGCTCCACCTTGTTCAGCATGTTGGGCCGCAGGCGGGAGCGCGACAGCACGTCATGCGCGTTAGCAAACGGCTGCTGGTCCTGAAATACAGAATAATAATAATAATGATGATGATGGTGGTTGTAAACAGGACGTTAGCAAATGGCTGCTGAGCCTGACACACACAATAATGACAATAATAATAACTAGCAACAGCATGCCATGTGCATTAGCAAATGGCTGCTGATCGTAAAACACACAACAACAATAATAATAAGAACAATGACAACCAGTGTTGAAATATCACAAAGAAAACGCACTGTAGAATGATTTGTTATCATATTGTTCAGAAACAGATAGGAACCAGAGACACAGAACAACCTGGTCTCACAGAATTCCATGAAATTAACATGACCCCTTTTCACCATGACCCCTTTTCTGTGTCGGTTTCACAGATTTGACCTAAATTCCGTGATGGGCTCAAGGAAGTATTCATGATATTTTTTGTTGTTGTCGTGTTGTCTTTATAGTGAAACCATGTTGCACAGAATTATAGGAAAATAGAGGACAAATGACTTTTGTGTATAGAGGAAAAATGACTTTTCCAACAAAGTGTCAAATAGCATACACTTCACTTTTGAGTGGCCTTTAAAATGTAATCATTTATTGATCATTGCTTGGTAAGAGCAAAACTCTCTCAAGCAGCCCAACAGCAGGAAACAACAGAGCAAGCTAATGTGGGAGGAATGAATCAGTAGCTTAATGAATGTCATGAGCTACCCTTGCCAGTTCATGGACAACTCTCAATAACAAAACCTTAACTTGATACTCACTTCCCTGCACTAGTGATAACCATGAAATAGACTTTTCTTCATTCTGCTTTTAAGTTACAAAAATGTTCTTTACATTACATTATATTGAAACGTCCCAGACTATTTATAATATATATATTTTTTACTATTCACTCGCTCACCATTAATATAAGTACAGTATATGAAGAGTTTATTTGCAAAATGGTGTATCTCTATTTTGTTAAATGATTGGGAAAGTGACATTTTTTGTATAGGGCATTCCATTGCATTGCATTGCAAAATGCATTTTATATAGGTTGAAAAAGTATGTTCTCAAAATATTTGAATGGCAAGAATTCACACATAGGTGATAGGACCTCTGAACAGTCATTTTCAA
Organism: Engraulis encrasicolus; assembly: GCF_034702125.1. Classification (NCBI taxonomy): domain Eukaryota; kingdom Metazoa; phylum Chordata; class Actinopteri; order Clupeiformes; family Engraulidae; genus Engraulis; species Engraulis encrasicolus. The sequence goes on from NC_085878.1 coordinate 27,683,510, forward strand.
TAATAAAATGCATAAGTAAAAAATGGTGGATACACCATTTTGCAAATAAACCCTTCATATTTTCTCGCTTACTCTAGCTCTCTTTCACACACACGTCACTAAGCCATGCTCTGTGACACACAAGCGATGCCGGTGCTTATCAATATGGCAACAACACTCGCGCAAGGCCACAGAGTACTACATACCCCGACTTCGTCCTCGCTCTGGATGAGTTGAGAGTGTCCAAAGAGCCTCCTCTTGAGAATGGGCTCCAGGAGAGTCAGGTACACCATGTACAGCAGCAGCAGGCCCAGGATGGACAGGTACGCAATGATCGTCCCCTGCAACACAAATGGATTGTAGTTACTACATTACATTACAATTAGCTGACGTTTTTTTTTAAAATCCAAAGCGACTTAGTTATTTACAGGGTATTGGCTACAGTCCCTGGAACAGTATGGTGGGTTAGGTGCCTTGCTCAAGGGCCCTCAGGCATGGGAGTGAGGTAGGGAGTGGAAGGGTGAGATTCGAAATGGCAACCCTCTGATCTTAAGTCCAGTTTGATTTGGGGATGCTGAATTATTTTAATAACCAGTAGGGGAAATGATTTCATAGAGTGATACAGTACATCCCCACTGGAAGACTACATGTCCTTATTATATTCAGTACGCTTTATCTGATGTAAACACAGCCACTAAATATTTCTAGAATAGTTACACTATTGCATGCAATCAGAATTGATGTTCACTCCACAATTACGTTTGCAATTCAATAGCTGCCACTTCACTAACCATCAAGATAGTTTCATCCAGAGTGACTCATCTTATAATCTTATCCTGTATGACTTACTTTGATAGTTCCAGAGCTTCTCTCCTCATATTTGCACTCGCAGCGTAAACAGTATGCCTCTACATCCTTGCCTTCCACAGGCATGGGCTCCACAACATGGAGGCAATTACTAAAGAAATACACAACAGAACACAGAAAGTAAACATTTGATTAAAAGTAAATAATGACTAAATAAACAATATCGTTAAAAGTTTGGTGTTACCCTACAACCTACCCAGCCACATTCAAAAAGCCTCTTCAATGGCCATCTTTAAACAACACCTTAAAACCCATCTCTTTTTGGAGGCCTTTGACTCCTAGTGTCCATAAGCACACACCTACACACACTTAGACTGATACTATGTAAAGCGACCTTGGGTGTTTTGAAAGGCGCTATATAAAAAAGGTATTATTATTATTATTATTATTATTATTATTATTACAGCACCTTCACAAAGACTACACACACCTGTTCAAATGCCATGTTTTAATAATGTAAAAAAATGACAGAAAGGCAAATAATTTCACAACTTTTTCCACCTTTCATCTAAATTATTAACCTGTACAATGAAATTAACCGGGTTGCATAAATATGCACACCCCTTAACTTGTACTTTGTTGCAGCACCTTTGGCTTTCATTACAGCGAGTCTACCAGCGTGGCGCATGTTGTGGCAAGATTTGTCCACTCCTCTTTGCAAAAGCACTACAAATCTGTGCATCTCCTGTGCACAGTTGCAGACAATTGACAGGAGCAGACATCTACTTTTGCAGCATGGACCTCATAGAGCTAATTGGGGGGTGGCGGGAGATTCTGGACAGCACCTCACCCATGAAGTGAATCAGTGTTGAACCGTAACTGGCTATTATTAATGCCAAAGGTGTGTGATTAGTTAAAAGTTGTAAGGATGCATTTTTGGTCTGTTCTGTACATAGCTCTGAGTAATGCTAAATGTAATTCATTGTAATATATTCACTCCAGTAACTTTTCCAAAATCACATTGCTCATATATGCAGGGCTCTCAAGTTTTGAAGATTGTTTGGAGTGAGATTTTAAAAAAATAATAATAATAATGGGGGGGGGTGTTGCAGACATCGACCAGTCACCCATCGACCCATCGACACTAGGTTTCCCTTCAACTCAGCTAGTTAAAAAGTTTGATTAGACCAAATACACTATTTATTCAATATGCTTAGCCCTAGTGCTCGAGTTGTAATATAAAAGCAGCTGGGGATGGTCACTCAGAGATTGATTCTAATTATTGGTGGTTCAAAAAAATGAAAATGTAGTTGTTAAAAGTGCAATTTTACCACAATATGTGAAGAAGAAGGGATGCCTGTTATAGAGGGAGGTGATTTTTGACCATTCTGCTCTCTTTTAACGTCCCTGTCAAGGCTACATGGGCTGTACATATTGGTATAAGGAGTAAAAACAGTAGCCTAATACAATGCTCATATTTTCACCTGTATAGAGTGATCACCTGATGGTCCTTGCTCCTGTGTCTCCAGTTCGCCTACTTGCGATTCGTGAATTTTACAGTTCTCTTTGAACTCTGCTGCACGCGCTATTGGATAAAACGCTGATCCGCTGCTCTGATCTGCCTGACAAACGAACAATCTATTTTCTGATTGGCAGAATAGCGTGGTAACTAGTCTGAACACAGAACAATTTCTGACGCATCTTTGGATAGGTTGGATGAATTAATGTGCGCCGATTGGATAAGTTATCAAAACTTCAGAGTGTGAAATACCATGTGTGGAGTGTGAGAGTGTGAACAAGCTCAGATGAGTGTGTCACACTCTCAAAGAGTGAGACTTGAGAGCCCTGTATATGCATTCACTTCCGAGAACAATAACACCAGTAGTGCATAGCCTACCATATTTTCAACATCTCTACAACAGACAACATGTGTGCTGTCAAGTCTTGAAGTCCATGCCACATACATACCAGTCTTTGAGGGATACATTTTGGTTGTAGATTTGCCCTGGTACGTCTTTGTAAGGAGGGCAGATGCACTTGCATCTAATGTCTTCCGAATTCTGTTGTAAACAAAGGCCAACAACAACACAGAGGAAAAGCATGTCATCGGATCACATGATCATGAGTGGGCTAACTCTGCATTATTCCATACACACCCATCGCTGATTTGGCACATATCTAAATCAGTCATTTCCGCCTCTAGGGGCTAGGTTTAAGATATCTTTCCATAGTCCATACCACTCACACTGGGCTATTATGGAAATGACAACTACGGTAGCCAGTTATAGGTAGCAATAAAGCTAACGTTACATTAGCTTACTAGTTAGTTAGCAAAAGGAAGCTACAGCAGGCTAAACGACAGCACAGGGGTGGACGAGTTACAAACCGCATATACGCCACAACAGTTCGACAAGATTTTAGTTTACTTTCGCTAGCCAACATGTTGATCAATTGCATTGATTGCGACCAAATTTGACAACCCACCTTCGCGACGACTGTATGTGTTGATATCACCACGATTACAAAACACACGAGTGGAACCAGCTGGGACGAGACTTTGATGCCAATATTATGCATCATTTTAGAAAAGTGTAGGTTAAATCCTTAAATTGAAATCTCCAACCAACTCAGCACTAAACGAAATATGTTTAAAAGGACCAATCTTTTACATAGAGTTGACAGAAGCCAGTCGAACCAGATATCACACTGGCAGTCAGCTGATCATTTTCATGTGTCTGCACCAAACTAGTCCGTGGAAACAATATTGTTGTGGAACCGATGTTCTATCGACGCAAGGCCACATCGACATATTTACATACATAAAATAAATACATACATTGATATCAATGTCATGTTAGATATTTGCCCCACATTGCATATCCCCATAATACCATTAAATACATTATTGTGAATTATGAGAATTAATGGGTGCACTAAGAATCTACACGGTCCAACGTCGATTAGACGTGCAGCTCGTGTCTATGTTGCGTCCGTCATGTATTTTAGTCCGTGCAAATGGAGTCTGGTAACATGGAGCTTGGCGACGGTTCCTCGAGTAGTGAAGTGGCCAGTAAGTAGCCATATTCTGCTTCAACATCGCACGAATATTTCATTTGTAGGCCTACATATCCTTGTTAAGTTCAACCTGTGTACACATGTATTCTTCTAAAATAGCTTGTAGGCTACTCGATGTATGTTAACATTCGTAGTCCACATGTGTCCATAATATTACTTGAAAGTCGGTCTTCCGACCAACAGTCAACGTCCAACCAACAACAACCACATCCAAATGTTTGCCAGTGATTTCTTTTAGGCCTAGGCCTAGGCTACTGGTAGAGAACCTTATGTCTATCCTTAGCTTTTGTTCATGGATGTCAATAATTGAACTTATTTGCTTTCCTGAAGATAACACGGCATCTCAGAGCAGAGGCCAATCACCGTCCAGTAAGTAGGCCTACGTTGTTGTAGTTGTTGTTTTTATTTTTCTTGTTGTTTTTGTTAATTTGGGACATTCTATTGTTTAGGATCTCAACGTACATCAAGATCTCATGTGAGGAATGACTATCGCTCCAGGTAATTAGGTTATCTTATTGTTTTTATTTTTTATTTTTTTGCATTACAAAAACTGTTGCCCACTCTTACGTAGGCCCCCATTACTGCTTTGATATGCCTAGGCTACTGCCGTTTTAGTCAGTGAGTGAATGCAGTAATTTGAATTTTAAAATATATATTATTATTACTACATTTTGTCATGCATTTATCAGTCTGTTTCAATGTTATAGGTCCTGTAGCAGGAGCAGTGCTGGATCCAGCACAGGGTCCTCTTGGTACAGTGATCACACCTACAGGTCCAGGCGGTCACGGCACAGTCATGGTGCGATGCAGTCTTCATCTATCACTGCTATATTTGTATTCTGTATAAACTGTGTGTGACTAATATACGTAGATACATCTATCTGTTATACAGGCAGGCACAGACACGGCAGGTCACGGCACAGGTCCAGGCACAGGTCCAGGCACAGGCGTGATTACCGATCCTGTGACAGCAGGTGCAGACATGATCGATCACACCACAGTGGCCGAAGAGGTGACCGAAGCCACAGGGATGACCGAACCCATAGAGATGTCCAACCCCCCAGTGAGGACATTGCACATAGAGGTGACCAAACCCATAAAGATATCAAACCCGCCAGGCAGGACAAGGCACGTAGAGGTGGCCGAACCATAGGTGCCCAACCACCCAGAGTGCACCAGGCAGGTAGAGCTACCTTAAGTCAAAGAGTGAACCAAGCCCGCAGTAATCTCACACCTAGAGGTGGCCAAACTCAGAAGGATGTCCAATCCCTCAGTGAGGATGGAGGAGCACATCGAGATGGCCCAATCCAAGGAGAAGACTCATCTCCGCCGACCTGGTCAACACATACTAGACCAGGTGAGTCGTCGAGCTGCATTCACATCACACTCAATAAGAGGTAATTGGGGCTTTTGATCCATCCACTTCATATACGTAGGAATCAGACCCTGATAGGATTTTATTATTATTACATTACATTACATTTAGCAGATGCCTTCATCCAAAGCAACGTACAAGTAGGACATACATTGCAGAGTAACAGGGAAGAATAGTAGTTACTTTGCGCTCACGCCGCCAGGCTATTGTCATAAGTGTGTGCAATTCCTAATTGCGATTGCAGATCCTGCTGATCAGAAGTGTTAACAGTGTTTCCTGCTATACATTTGTTTGTCAAAGTGGGGTGGGAGGTTAACCGATATCAGAGAAATGTGACTATTATCATGGAAAAGTTGTACACTTTCATGTGAAATACAACATGATCGTTGAATGTTCATCATCTAATAACTTGTAAAACTTTTTTTGGGATGCAGTGACTGAGCCAGGGAGTTGGACCTTCCCAATGCCTACGGAGGGTAAGTGTGTTCTTGCAGTATAGTGGAGAACATTCGTTTAATGTACCACCTACTCTCTTGCCAGACTGTTTTCTCAGTCCAAAAACAACACTTGCCATTAGTCGTTGTTTCCCTAATGATGGACGTTGACATTTCTTTGGACTTTTACTTTCTTTCTGTCTTTCTCCAACACCGCTATTGTAAGGGATGCCAACTTGCAGTACTTCATGTGAAACATTGCTGCTCACTTGTTAGCGCGTCTCCCTCCCATGCCTGTGTTTACTGTACCATCACTGAAACTGAGTAAACAGTTGTGAACTTGCTGGCCTCTTTATTATGTATAATCGTAACATTGTTATAATCGACAAAAACATCTGTTTTATTTCTCAGTGTTCCAGGAGGAGGTCCTGAACTTATTACTGGACATCCGCAATCACCTCATTGCACCACAGCTGACCTCCTCAGTGCATATCGAGACTATTGACACCATGGAGGAGTTTGATGAACTGCAGCAACGCCTTGCAGATACATTTACCTTCGATGCCCTGGTAGGTCTTATAAGTGTGAATGTAATGGATAGCTCAGTGAAATAATACACTCAGTACTCAAAATACTCACACGCATGAGTCCTCTATGCGGTCTATCTCCTAACTTTGGTATTGTTTTATTCCAACAGGTGCAGCAAATACAAAGGGTTGGTGGGCGAAACACCAGGGACTGTGTTTTCCGAGCAATGGGCAGGTATCTAGAACATTTTCCCTCAGACTACTGTGTGTAACCATTAAAAAAAATCACACATCATGATTCCTTAAAAGTTGACCGAAGTTGATCGTAGTCTAGATCCATGAAATAACTGACCTTCAAGTATAAAAAGCTGCCTAATATTGGTTAACGTAAAAGTCATAATGTAAAAAAACATATTGTAGTTCTCATTTTCTTGCAACATATTCTTCATATTAACACCCTGAAATGCCTTTTCTTTAGGCTGTTCACCAACAACCTCATGGCCAAATTTAATTTGAAAGGCAAAGGGAAAAGTGGGAAACGTGCCTTGGAGGGAACAAATGTTTTCAGAGCAATAACGGGTAAGCCCGATGTTGATGTTGACATTAACTTGCAATGATCTTAACGTGCCTTTACTTGCACTAAAAACATCAGAGTGATAAAATACTTAACAGTCTGGTGTACGTACATTCTGGTGCAAATCTAAAATTTGTGAAGCACCCAGTTCATCCCATCATGAAGACAGCCGGTGTTATGCCAAGTGTTATGGTGTTAATCCTGTATTAGTGGACAAAAATTGCCTTTACATAATTTATCTTTTTTCTGTTTGTGCAGAAGGGGTCATGAACGTCAACACCACGGCGACCGAGCAAGAAATCAGAGGCTGGATGGGGGAGCAACTGAAGCACGCTCCAAGCAGGCGTGGCGGTGGAGGATTTGGCCAGCCAGTCGTGAACACTTCCATTATCTCTGATGCTGCGATGCTGTGTGATGTTTTTGCCAATAACATATCCCATGTCACTGGAAGTCAATAGTAATTCAATAGCAGTTCAGAGCCCTATGTTCTTCATGCAAAGAAATGCTTTGGTTTTTTTAATGTGTAATGTACATCACTGTTTATGTTCTCACGTAAAGCAGTTACTAGTTCAACTGTTTGCCTTTCTGTGACTTTTTTATTATTGAATAAAGATGAATAGTTTTTGGATTGTGTGTGTGTGTGTGTGTATGTGCAAGTGTGTGTGTGTGTGCGCACGTGCGTGTGTGCATCTGCATGCATCATGGATGCCTGTCAACTCACTACTGTCTCACACATTTTGAGCTCTTGTACACCACCAGGGGGCTCTGTATGGCCAAAAAAACCCAATCAATCCACATGCATCATCCTTTCTGAATTAAAAGCAACACTAAGGGTAACGCTTTGAAGGTTCTTGTGAGCATTACTTTTCATATGTAAGTAAGTAGTGACACCATAACAAGTGTCTCGTAAAACGTTGTTCATAGTCTAATATTGTTAATAACAAATTATAAAACATTTATAAGCCCTTATACGCTGGTTGATGGACTGTTATTGACCAATAACCCATATAAGAGCATATAAGATGCTATATATAACACGTTACTGAAGTTTTTCAATAGTAGAATAATGTGATTCATCAATGCAAAACAGGGTGAAACACTTTAAACCTGGTTTGCCCCACTCCACATCCTAGAACAGCACTACATGTTAAAGGGACAGTTTGGTCAATTTCAACATGCAGTTGTAATGCTCACACTACCCTGGACTTGTCAGTGCCTGAGATTTTTTTTTCTTCTTCTTCAGCCGTTTCCGAGATCCTGGTCATTGTAATGGGGGCAGCTCTTTGTTTACATTTCAAAAAAACATTTTTATTTATTCCCAAAAACATCCAAAAGGTTATAAAACATCAGCAGACAACTAGCAAACAGCAGTACCTTTTGGGAAAATATTTGGAGTTGGCCTATGATTCATTTTTTAAAAATGTAAACAAACGCTGCCCCCATTAGAATTGCTCATATCTCGGAAAGGGCTGAGCCGAAAAATGTGGCATCACCAGGTACTGACAAGTAAAGGGTAGAGTGAGCAATACAACTGCATGTTGAAATTGACCAAAATGTCCCTTTAAGTGGAGCTCAGAATTCAATATGGGAGACCTTCTAACCTGTAGGAAGCAGCACAAGAAGTGAAACTCATTATAGTGCTGCTTAAATATACTTAAACTTACTCAAACATTTCACATCATGTGACTCAATTGTGTTTAGTTCACGTTTTTATATTGAATGTTTGTTTTGATGTTGAGTAGGCTACATTGATTCAAGCATTTGCTCTTACAAAAGCACAATGTTTGATTACTTGATTTATTTACATGTTAAAGTGTATAAAACATAAAAATATAGATATTAATTTACTTTCTAATACATGACAAGAAATTCCCTACTCTACCAACCTCATGGATAATCTCACTTGTTGAATACAAAGTTCTGATATTACTTGCAGGAATATCACCTATGATGAGTTTGAAAAGTGTCTTATTACTGGTTGGCACAAGTGTATCAACTCTGACAATGACAGAAAGAGTACAGCATTGAGGGGTATTCCAAGAACATGGTTAAGTGATAAACCTGTCTGAGTTAACTTAAAGGACGTGCGAATTCTGAAAATAGCCTGCTGGCATTATTTAGTTAACCCATTTTAGCCTGATGCTGCGTATACATTGTTTGACCTTTGGCGCCTGGAGCGACATAAATGCTGCATTCAGGCTGTGAGTTTTTTTCCCCCATTAAAAATGTGGGTATGTTAGAGCTGAATGAACACATTCTAATGCAAATAAGGGTCTTAGCTTTTAAATTCAATGTATGTCATATTTGTATGTGCTTCGGAGGCTGAGATATTTAGGTTTTAAAAGGCAGAGGGCACCTTTTCCCAAAAAGGGCTAAGGGATTCAGCAGGCGTTTTTTTTGCTGATGCCTTAGGCTGAAATGGGTTAAGAGAAGACTCTTGTATTAGATGATTTACCACTACCTCAAGGTTAACTTAACCTGTCCTGGACTACTACTGAACCAGCTTCTTGGAATACCCCTCTGGTAATATGACATCCAAAACACCAGAAATATTGATTGAACATGTGATGATGATCTAGTTGATATACAACGCATGGGCCTAAACAAATTCAAGAGCGAGGTCTAACATTTTTGTACATAATATACAAAACATTCGAAAGAATAATTGCTTTTTTTTACTGTGTCACTATCTCCCTTATAGTGATCCGATACATAGAAAACGCTGCATTAAACATATATTTCATATATACTTTTGTCATTTGTATAAGCAACAGTGATTCAACTCCAAACTGCAGGTTTAATCCGTCGCCTATCAGTTCTACAGGCGTACGCCATTCTCGCCACAAACAGATACAGTATCCCAGAGCAGGAACTTCCCTTTGAATGACAAGTCATATTTTCTTTGAAAAGGATTCCTCGTTGAGAGCCAGAGAATACATAAAAGTACATTTGCTGGACTCTTCCACAAAACAAAACCTGTCAACGCAGACAACTCAGACAATTCAAACACACATATACTATATCCTGTACAGAGCGCAAAGTTACCCTTTTAAACAAATGGGGGTTAAGTCCATAGGGATTAGGATCCTATTCGTGTGCTGCAGGCAGATCCTTGGGTCCTGTAAGTGTTTGCCTGGGTTGAGACAAGTACTAGTGAACTCATATTCTGTCCACTCCTTGTTTTCCATTGGATGAAAGGAGAAAAATTAAAGTCTCAATGTCCTTGCTGAGAAGATTCCTCCGTTGTTTGACTCTCTTTGGATGGACAAGATGAGATGTCAGGGGCAAAAAAGCAAGACTCATATGTTCCTTGATATCCTCAGATTCAGCTGATCTCAAACACCTTAGACTGGACAGTGTCAGATTGAGTTCATGTGTATGGTAAGTTGCAACAGTGATTAAGCACAGTTTTTGGAAGCTTGCAACAAAGAGGGGACGGTGGAAAGGAAACAGGGTATTCTCCTAGGGGCGTAAGAAACGCAGGACCTTTGAGCGCAGGAAGCGGATGAAGGATTTGGGGAACATTTCTCTGGATTCCTGAGCGGTGTAGTTGAAGAAGTTTTGAGGATGTGCAAGGACGTCAAACAGGGCCTTCATCAGCTTTTTATCCTGATGGAAAACCAGAAATTTAGAGAGTTATCAACACCTACATTATTGGCAAAGGACAAACATACCTCTTCATCTTAAAGCAACACTAAATATATCTTCTTCGCAGCATCATTGTCTTATTCCCTCTCTTTCAATATAAAGAGACCTGCCCAAGTCCTGAAAAACATCTCATGTGGTTGTTACCAATGGAGGGTGGTGAAGATAAATCTTAAATGCTTTTCACTCTGCTCTGACTCGACGAACCACTGAACTGATTTTGAAAATATTTTAAGGCTCAATGTACATCTTAGGGTTGCTCGAATAGGCTGAAGCATTGCAATGTTACTTTCACTGTGTCCACAAGGGGGAACTCTAAGTCTATAATACACCACAACTACTTGTGAAACCATGTCTAGTCCATCTCAGTTACTGGCTTAGTAAGAAAAAATGTGTTCCTTTCAATTTGCAAACAAGCCAAATATACAGTTTGGATCACTGAAAACAAACACAACATTTCGAACATCTGAATAACATCACAAAAATGTTGACACTGTACCTTAAGAATTTCCTGGTGATTCTCAGAGGCGTACAATCTCCCATCTCTGACTATGTCTTCAATCAGCTCCTGGTAATCCTCTGCGGGAACACAGAGTAACAATCTAAAGCTAATCTGATACCGTATTCACAAGGTGTACACACAGAAGCATGTACACACACACACACACACACACACAGGCACAAACACACGCACATACACACGCACACACGCACACGCACACGCACACACACACACGCACACGCACACGCACACGCACGCACACACACACACACACACACGCGCACACGCACACACACACACACACACACAAGCGTGCGCATACACGCACACACACAAAGACGCATGCACACCTACAACACTTCAGTCTAAGTTCCTTTCATGTACTGTACGTGTATACTACATACTGTATGCATGTCATTTAAGTCCAGAGCCAAAGTTTACACACTTTTACACACACAAACCATTGACATCAATGAGGGTGACTCTACTAGTCACTTGATTCGCAATGCAATTCACATGGGTATTTGTCTGTTTTTTTGTGCTTCCACATGCTTTGATCTTACCATCATATGTAACGTAGGGGACCTGGAATCCCTTCCCACTGTTGCCCTCATTGGACTTGAACTGGATCCAGAGCTTCTTGGAGCGTGAGGTGAAGGCGATGGGCCGCTCGTACGTCTGACACGTCTCGTACGTCGTTATGGAGGTGGGCAGGTCTGAGATGTTGAAACACAGGTAACGTGTCAATTGCATCTCACATCACATCAAAGCCTATCACAGCCAGAGGTGCATGTCAAAAATAAAAATAAGAAGTTAAAGAGGGCAATAGAGTTTCCTTCCAACACAAGGGACTTCACCGAATAACTGGTCTACACTCACTGTGCAGCACCTGTCAAAGGTGTAGGTTTGGATTGGAAAGTGGTGTGGACATCAATATGGCACATTGTCCGGGTATGCTTATTATGCATAATGTTTGTGAAAGAGTGGTGGGGACAAGCTAGGTTTATTTCAAAAGTGATAAAAACATGTCCCCACCATCCACTCCTGAAATTACACCCATGCCTGTGGTATGATGTGAGCTGATTTTGAGCTGGTTGGATCAAATTTGTGGCATTTATTAGGTTTTTTAATTATGTTAGGTTTCTTTTTTTTTTGGGGGGGGGGGGGGGGGGGTGTTTGACACCTCTGATAACAGGACAGCAAATCAGCCCCACCCCCTCCTGCTCTCCACCCAGTGGCACTTTAACACTAGAACTACCGAGGAGGGGTCAATTGACCTTTTTACCTAAAAGCCCCACAAGAGGGTCATTTGACCCTTTGGACCTCCTGCGGACACTCCTTTTGTTGTGGAAATGTGGCTGTTAGCAGCTCACAGCTGTCACTTGAGACACAGAGTGTGTGTGTGTGTGCGCATGTGTGGATCATTTCCAATGCCTGTTGAGTGCTGTATCTCTGCATCTTCGTTCCTTGGAGAGGAGCTTCTTTCACTACAAAATTCTTGAGGGAAATGAAGCAGTAGTCCACATGCACTGGTATTTATCCATCTAACAATTGCCAGGTTGCATTCACATGAGTCGTTATGGTCATATGGCATGGGAGATTCACACGTTACAGTTTTTCTCGATTGGTTTGGCTAATTTCTCGAAACTGAGAGGACATTCTCAAAACAACACGGACAAATCCCCAAACCAACCTGCAATTTCCCAAAACAGAATGTCATTTTTCATTGCTTTCATCAGATATCAAATGCTTTGTACATGTCTCAAATGTTTAGTACATCTCTGCAGATGGATATGTACAAATACCCTTCAGTTGACACATTCAGCATACATTTAGCACATTTTCCAAATAAATTGACCTTGCTTATCTAAACGAATTAGACAATTCTCAGTCTAATGGTTGCCCTCTCCAAAACACGTCAGCATTATTTCATTGTGTAAGTCATCATATGCAAAGTGGTCTACGCAATTCCCAAAACAGTCAAGGACATCATATTTTAAGAATTTCATTAGATAGTAAATTCATGACGGTGTTCAACAGGTCAGATGGTATTGTAACTTTACTAGTTAGTAGAAAATAATTTTACAACCGTGTATACCACAGTTTCCTCTGTTATTTGGCTAATTTCATGACATTTTTTCAAACGTCATTCTGTTTTGAACAATTGCTAGTTGCTTTGGCATTTATCCATGTTATTTTGAGAACGTTATCTCTGTTTTGAGAAATGAGCCAAACCCATGTGAAACCTGTGATATATGGGCATTACTTTCTGTATATGAATTTACAGTGAAGAAAGTTACTGATAAATGTCCTTGGTAAATGATCTGTGTTGTCAAACTTCAATGGTTTCACTCACTTTTTCATTTTTATACATAGTCGAAATCGTTAGCTGAACGTAGATAAAACACCTAACCATTTTGACTGGCAGTGCTTACACAATGGCAAAGGGACAATGCATTTTGGGGGTACTGATGATATATGTGGGGAAGAAATTTAGTTTTGACACATGGGTAAACTGTTTTTGGGTGATATGACCGAGTGATGAGGATCCATGAAGTTATGCTGAAACATCCAGATTATTTTGACAGAAGGACTAAATGAATGCAAATGAGCCAAAGCAATTGAGAAGGATCTATGCCATTTTGATGGTACTGACTATTTATATGTGAGACGGTTTAGTGCTGATGCAAGAATGAGGTGTTTTGGGAGGTATATGACATTTTGCTAGTTATCTGAACTGTTTTGCAGAAGTGTAAGAATGTTTGGCCAAATGACCCAATGGTTATAGGAATATCATCTCAGTTTCAAGAAATGAGCCAAACCAATCGAGAAAAAATGTAATTCAACTTATTAATTAAATTATCTGGTTGTAGTCGTATGATTTGTCATGATCACATGGGACATTCACATGTTCATTGATGACTTATATGAAGAAAATGTGCTGACATGTTTTCAGGACAACCATTACACTGAGAATCAACCAATTGGGATAGATCAGCAAGGTACATTCATTTGAAAATTCTACTAAATGTAAGCTGATGTTAACTGTAGGATACTTGTACATAGCCATTTGCAAGGATATACTAAATGATTGAGACATGTACAAAAGCATTTGGAATTTGATGAAAGCAATGATAAATGCCATTCTGTTGTGAGGAACTGCACATTAGTTTTGGGATTTGTCCATTTTTTGAGAATGACATCTCAGTTTCAAGAAATGAGCCAAACCAATGGAGAAAAACTGTAACACACTGTCCACCAAACTGTGCTATCTGTCTTTGCTGCTGATATCTTCATGCAAGTTGCTATTTACCTGTGGTGATTTTGGAGGCTGACAGCCCTTGGGAAGAAGCTGTCTGTCCCTGTTTGTCTTGGCTGTTAGCACTGTAAGGTGTGACCCCCTCACCCCTCACCCCACACACGGCCCCTAACAGCCTCATTACCATAACAAAATGAGTGATTAGTGTATTAGGTAAAAGCCGCCGGGTCAAATGACCCCTCTCTGGTACTTCTAGGTAGGCAGAAAAATCCTGGTAGTTCTAGTGTTAAAAGAGCGTGAGAGCTTCTCCTTCTTTAAATGCTGTAGGCTGGTGGGTGTGAGATCACAGGAAAAGAGCATAATGGTTCCATAACACATCTCCACCCATTACATCCAGTAGCCAGCCAGCCAGCCAGTCAGTCAGCACCTCTTTTCATCATTACCGCGTGATCACTTAACAGCACAATTCACACCACACATCACTACACAACACAAGAGGGCCTTGGCTAATGGCTGATGGTTTCCCCCCTGGTTCCTGGATCCTGCCCTGCGCATCTTTAATGCACAAAGGGCCCCTGGACGTTAAGGCACATTAAGCACTGGCAGGGGAGAACATCACACATGCATATTGGCATGGATGTTTGTTACACTCTTAAATTCTCCCCTCTTATACTGGGATAATAAAAGCCTTCAATGTTTGTGTATATAATGCGGTATGTGTACTGTATCTGTTGTGTTGTGTATATGTTGCTGGATACCTCTGTTTTCGTCTGTATAATTTCGGCATAAATATAATAGTTCTGTTGCTACTACTACTACTACTACTACTGCCACTGCCACCACAACCGCCACCACCACTACTACTACTACCACCACCACCACCACTACTACCACTACCACCACCACCACTACTACTACTACTACTAGTACTACTACTACTACTACTACTACTACTGCCACCACCACTGCCACTACTACTAGTACTACTACTAACACCACCACCACCACTACTACTATTATTACTACTACTACTACTACTACTACTACTACTACCACTACTGCCACTGCCACCGCCACCACCACTACTACCACTACTACGACTACAACAACTACTACGATTAATTAAGCCTTGGAGGGGTGCACACATTGGTAAAGCATGTGTTTGGAAGTGGGTCTTCAAAAAAATGTTCTCCATATGCAAGCTTATACCTCCAGCAAGGCCCTGCTCTGTGTTTGTAGAGTGGAAATAAAAATATTTATACTGAGCTTAGTTTAGTGGTTTAGTCTGCTGCGGTATGCAAAGTGAAATATTGTTAGCCAAACATTTGTTTAGAGGAATGCACTACAGTATTAAGTCACACACTGACTGTGTGTGTGTGTGTGTGTGTGTGTGTGTGTGTGTGTGTGTGTGTGTGTGTGTGTGTGTGTGTGTGTGTGTGTGTGCGTGTGCGTGTGTGTGCGTGTGCGTGTGCGTGTGCTTGTGCATGCGTGTGATTACTACAGTATGGTCTTGAATCCTGACACACTGATTTCATTCTGGTAGTTGTATAACTCTAGTACACTTTGAATAATGGCCAACATGTTGAGCTTTTCCAGCACACACACACACACACACACACACACACACACACACACACGCGCGCGCGCACACACGCACACACACACACGCACACGCACACACACACGTCACGTGCACTTAAATGCTTTACTGGCTCTTCCAAGCGTAGTATTAGGTGACCGCTTGCCGTGCACAAGTCGAAAAGGAGAGAGGGAGCTGTAAGCACCATGATGTCATTTATTATTCAAAAGAGCCATTCACAGCTATTGGCTCGGCTCCCCATTTAAACGTCCTCCTAACTATCCCCAGCAGAGGAGTGATCCAAACCAATGGAACTACTACCTGTTTTTTACCTACAGCATGTTTACTCAATTTTGTGTCGTGTGGGGGAGGTGTCTCTTTTTTTCGGAAAGGTGAAGGGGGTGGGGGGGTCACTGCTGATGACATGACTGCAAAATAAATGTCTGGCTTTCTTCCTTGGTAGTAGTCACCCGGTGTGACTGTGACTTTATGGGGGAAGGGGCCTGTCTAATGACATTCATGGCAGAGACATTTCTGTGTTCCTTCCTGGCTTGCTAAATGCACAATATCTACAAACATATCAGCAATGTCAGAGAAGGGTGCTTGCTCACAAAAGTACAGAACAGGTATTGGGAAAGTGGAGGATCAGGATATTACCTCTGACAGATTCGAACCTGGCCCCCTGGTATAACAGTAGCCTATGGTGCCTTGAGGCCGTCACCTGTTCAATTGAGCCCAGGGCCTTTGTCCCGATATGACCACAAGTAGTAATGACTTGTGTCCTGACTGAGAGGGGCAGCTACTGTATGTGCATGTTTCAGCTTAACAAACATTCACATGTTCAGGAGTTTGTAAGCAGTTTATGTGTTTAAAAAAACAAGGGATTTAGCGGCCACAAATTTCTATTGGGCCCTGTTTAACTTTCTTCAAATACTGCTCATAGCCGTTATCGCCACCAGTCTCTTGTCTGCCTTTCTCTCTTGACTTGGTCACATAGAGATTTGGGACTTGAGGATGGGGGCGCTGGCTGATGCGTATGTGTGTGTGTGTGTACGCGCACGCGCGTGTGGTACCTACGTGTTTTCCTCATGACTAGGTAGTCTCCGCACTCGTCCTCGATGGGGAGGAAGATCTCGGGCACCACAATGAGGATGCGGCGCTTGGGGGGC
>NC_085878.1:27702934-27712934 GCF_034702125.1 Engraulis encrasicolus
GTTGATGTTCGTGTTGATGTTGATGGTCACAGCTGTATTACGTGGTGTGCTGTGCGTTAGTAGCTATCTCCCCCTTAAGCTACCTCTCTCCTGTCTATCTATCTCTCTTGGTGACTTCAGCGCTGTGCCCACCAAGGCAGCGTTGGCCAGGCCTGATAGTGATAGTCGCGGGGCTTAACTGGCCATCTGGCATAGCGGGGATTTCCCGGTGGGCCCCGCACCCTCGTGGGCCCCTATTTTCAGAATTGTAAAATAAAAAATGTTTAAGCCAGAAGTGCCCGGGCCCTATTCCTCCCCCAGTCCAGCCATGGATAGGCGTCTCTGTTTAGTCTATCCTGCGCAGATGGGATCTGGCCGCCGATGCTAACGGCTACGATAACTCTCTTCCACAAACAAAAACATGCTGGTTCATTTTCTTCCTCTTTCTTTCTCTCTAAATCCCCCACCCGCCCCGCATACAAGGCCTAATCTAAAAAGAGGGGCTCTTTGTCGACGTTGGTACAGCAGGCGACAGTGAACAATCAAGGCATTCCTCATCTTAAAACATGCCACACACACACAGACACACAGAGACACAAACACACACACACACACACACTAAAAGCAGCAGTGCTCCAGATTTTTATCGAGACACATGCGCTTCCTGCCTGTCTCTAAACAGGAGGTGATTCACTAACGCTCATTCATTTCCCCACACAGATTCATCAGAGGGAAGATTAAAAGCTCCCAGCGCATTTTGCGGCTGTTACTAGGAAACGGCGGGTCTGTCTGTTCGCACAAATAACCTTTTTGCGTGCGGCCTTCCCCCAGACTGTCACTCAAAACACAGCCCCTACAGCCACAGGTTGGTTGGTGGTTTCGCTTATGAGCGAGCTATCACTCATCAATGTGGCATATAAAATTGCATATACAGTATTTACAAGGTGAAAATTGCAGATGGCTGTGTGCGTGTGTATGTGTGGCTACTGTTTTGAGCCTCCTGCAGTGTAGGCCATCTGGAGGTGAACAACATCCATATAGCAAGCATAATATAGGTATATGATAAAGTACTATACAGTACATACAAAATATTTGAAAGGGGGAACAGATGCCTCTATTTGACTGCACATTGTTGGTTTGGAAACAGCTGCTGTCTGTATTTGACTGCACTTTGTCTGCTTGGAAACAGATGTCTGTATTTGAGTGTACAGTACTTGCTTGGGTGGTTGGTTGATTGTGTAATAGGCTCGCACTGTTAACTCACCACCACACTCCGAGAGGCTCCGAGCCCCCACGTTTCTAGAGGTGGCCCTCCCCTCCGGTCCGGGGCATGGCTCGCAGGACACCTGCCCTTCCTCGTCTTGGTACGTTCCGGCAGCACACAGAACACACCTGCCCTGCTCGCCATCATAGAACGTGCCAACACCACAGCTCACTGGGGATGATGGAGAAGATGGGGAGAGAGAGAGAGAGAGAGAGAGAGAGAGAGAGAGAGAGAGAGAGAGAGAGAGAGAGAGAGAGAGAGAGAGAGAGAGTGAGAGGGAGAGAGAGAGAGAGAGGAGAGGAGAAGTGGAGGGATACAGGAGAAGAGAAGAGGGGTAAGGTAGGGGTTCAAGTAAGGTAGCACAGCAGTAGAAAAGGCACTCTATGAGTCACAATCCCTCCACCCAGCTTATGTGATAATATACCCTGATAAATAAAAAGTGAAATTCCTATGCAGAACAGTCAAAATACTACAGTAGTGGTACTATACGAGTAAGGTTCAGTAGCAGTAGGGCAGCCACTTAGCCCACCACCCACTCGCACCACAACAACCTGACCCCCAAGTCATTAAGCCTCTCTGCACCGGGTCCATTTAAAAGGGAGGAGGGCCATTGCGAATCGACCTGATGCAGCTATGCTAAAAATCCAGACAAACACGGGGCGGTGAGCCCCTACAGCTGCCTGCCTATCCCACATCAAACGCCTGCCTGCCTCCCGGAGAATCCCGCCATAAGCACCTCCTCACCCTCCTCCACCTCTATTACCTCTTTCACCTCCTCCTCCTCCTCCACCACCTCTGCCACAGTGCACACTGCGGTTTCTCAAAAGAAAGGCCCCAGCTTCTCTCCTCCTTTACCTCACAAGGATCTATGGGCCTGATTACAGGGAGGGAGGGAGAGAGGGAGGGGGGTTCAGGGCGCAGCCACTTTTCATGTTTGCTTTATAAATTTGTGCTATTCTGCGGAGGCCTGTGTGCGTAATGCTTTTTAATTATGGTTTGGCTGCTGTTTTTTCTCTGATGAAGTTATAGAACCGTGTAATCTTTTCTTGCTGAGCGGGGACAGGCAAAGGCAAAAAAAGGGAAAAGGGGGTAAAAAGGTGGGGGCCAGGCCAGTCAGACGTGCTTTGTTTTGCTTTTAATTTCTCTGGCGGTGGCTAAAAATACCCAGATGAGTTGAGGCTGAGTTTAGGCTGAATTGAGGCTGAGTTGAGCGAGCCTGGCTGGCTGGCTGGCTGGCCCAAACCAAACCAAACGTAATGGTTCTCCATCTTGAAGCTGTTATTTTGGCTCCTCGGAACAAGTGGGGGCTCGCAAATGGGATTCTAAAGAGTACTAGTGTTGCTTTTCAGGCAGCCGGCCTGCACTTTATCTAAATCCACGTCCAGCTGACGTTAGGGGACCCGCGAGGAGGAGCCGGGGGCCAACGTCATTTTTTATTTCTTCTTGAAAGAAAAATAAAAAAAAGAAACTCTAGAGTGAACCCATGCTAATGAGTGTGGATGGAGGGTTGAAAAAAAAAGGACTTGTCGCGTAGCATATTGTGTGCGCCTCAGCAAAAGAGGTGGAAGAAAAAGTAATTCTCTACAGAGCAGTTCATTTTTTTGCCTTTTGTTTATCCTGAATGAACCACGAAGAGCCAGCCTAGCATTGTCTCCTGAACCGCTTTTACTTTACACAAGCAGTGTGCAAGACAGAGAGAGAGAGAGAGAGAGAGAGAGAGAGAGAGAGAGAGAGAGAGAGAGAGAGAGAGAGAGAGAGAGAGAGAGAGAGAGAGAGAGGGAGAGGGTAGAGGGAGAGAAAGTGAGGGAGAGAGAGCAAGCCAGCAAGAGAAAGAGAAAGAGAGAGAGAGAGAGAGAAGGAGAGAGAGAGAGAGAGAGAGAGAGAGAGAGAGAGAGAGAGAGAGAGAGAGAGAGAGAGAGAGAGAGAGAGAGAGAGAGAGAAAGTGAGCGAGAAAGAAAGTGAGCGAGAAAGAAAGTGAGCGAGAGAGAAAAGAAAGAAAAAAACCTTGAAGCTTTTCAAATGCAAAGAGGCCATTCTATTGAGTGGTCCAATTGATGGCCCCAAGGAGGTTTGAAAGACCTTTCACCTCTATTCAAGCCCTGCAGATCCTTGCCTATTTGATGATATAGGCAAACACTTTGCTATCACAGTGTTTAGGAGCTGAACCCAATAAAAGAGGGGAGGGGCGCAGAGTCCTCCCCCCCCCCCACCACCACCACCACCACCACCACCCTCTTCCACCCCCAACTCCCATTCATGGTAGCCCCAATCGGGGCCTTCACCTATCAGGCAGTGGCCCCAAACATCTGATGATAATGGATTCCCATGGTGTCGCAGGAGTCAATTCTCTTCAGCAGTTCACTGGTCGGGGTCATGAAAGGGGGGTTGGGGAGGGAGGCTGGATGGTGGATGGTGGATGGTGGAGGGGGGATTGTGGGTTGTGGGTTGGGGGGGGGTGTTAGGGGGGGGGGACGATTTAACACTTAAACCAAAGCGCCCACTTGAATAAACATCACGGCTCAAGTGTCTCTCTTTCACACAAAAACAAACACGCAAACAAGCTGCTCCACCACGCTTTCGTACACAGACGGGACACAAGGACAGACGGAAGGAAGTGGTTTGGGAAGGAAACGTTAAAAGAGAAAATGCTAGAGTGTGTACAACACGTGCACGCAAACAACATGTTGTTGGCTTTGAGCGCTTTCAAGTATTTGATGATTTTTCCCCCGCACCTCACGTCATCCATCCAGTGGTCTGAACTCAACTTGGGAGGCTTATAAACAGGATTTCAGCCACTGTAGTAGCACAACACACACACACACACACACACACACACACACACACACACACACACACACACACACGCTCACACACATGCTCTCTCTCTCACACACACACACACACACACACACACACACACACACACACACACACACACACACACACACACACACACACACACACACACACACACACACACACACACACACACACACACACACACACACACACACCTAAAAAGAATGTATATTTTTGGAAACAGGCAGGCAAAAAATGAGGGATCTGGCAGCATAAATGTCAAGGCCATTAAGCGGCTATAATATCATTACATAAAACTTTCCCAACGCGGCTGCATAATGTGATTACAAGTGAATGCGTTAAGTGATCGGCTTTGGAGGACGGACAGGCGCCCGTTAAGGCTCTTAGGGTCGGACTGGGCAACACATGCAGGGACCCTGACCCCTCTCTTTTCTTTTCTTTTCTTTTCCTCTCCATCTCTCTCTCTCTCTCTCTCTCTCTCTCTCTCTCTCTCTCTCTCTCTCTCGCGCTCACACACACACACACACACATACGCATAGAAGCACGCACGTACATGCGCACGCACGCACACACATACCTCACATACACCCGCACATACACCCGCACAACCACAAAACAGTTCAATCTCCTTGTGCTCTCACTGCAAGTTAAACTGTGGTGTTGATGTTGGGATCGGGATGTCCTCTGCTCCCTCTCTGCTTCTCTCTGCTTCTCTCTCTCTCTCTCTCTCTCTCTCTCTCTCTCTCTCTCTCTCTCTCTCTCTCTCTCTCTCTCTCTCTCTCTCTCCAGCAGCGAGAACAAGGCCCACTGGGTCTGACAATGGAGTGGGCAAGCTGAAAAGACTAAACTGCACTTAGCAACCTGAGACAGAGGGGGAGGTGGGGGAGGGAGAGAGGAAAAAATATAGCTCCATTTAGATGTTTAGTGTGTGTGTGTGTGTGTGTGCGTGTGCGCGTGCGTGTGTGTGCGTGCCTGTGCACGTGTGTCCGTGCATGCATGTGTTGTCTGCTTGGGGAATCTTGCTGTCTTTGAGCAGGGCCTGAAAATTACTCGTCTGCGCCTTCAGTCAAATACAGCAACTCAAAACAATGATCATAAGAGAGACAGACAGCAGAGGAATGGCCATGTCAGAGTCGGACATACCCCAAACATGTGTGCCACTGGCCCAGCATAATGTGGGGCCCAGAAATCATCTGCCTTCGCTTCCCAACTAGTCTGATGCATTGATTAACTACTCACTCAATCTGGTTTCACAACTGGAAACTCAAAGGAAGCATTTTGTGTACAACCAAGGGGATATTTTTCTGACGTTTTTGTCATTTTAAGAACACTTACACCTACATGTTTGGACCGCTGTTTTGATTTTCAGCAGCAGCATTTCTCAAAAAGGTTTAGCAAATCAATTATACGGACCATTTTAGACACAATGTCCAGGAAGACCAAGTCAACATCCAAAATACAGCATGAGTCTTGGCTTGTTTCAGACAGTGTCTCGGCCCTCGTCTAGCTGTTAGAAGTGGTATTGTGGTGATGGTGGTGGTGGTAGTGGTGGTGGTTGGTTGGAGGTCCATAAACAGTGGAGGGCTGGGAGCTAAGTGGCCACTAAGCAGTGTGGTAGTGAGTGAGGAGGGGGTTGGGGAGCGAGAGAGTGACTCCCATGGTCACCCCTATTTTACTAGCTCAGCAAAGAGAGAAGGGGGACAACTACAGTCTGTTAGAGGGCTTAATGGGGCACTTCAAGAAAGGAAGAAAGAAAGAAAGAAAGAAAGAAAGAAAGAAAGAAAGAAAGAAAGAAAGAAAGAAAGAAAGAAAGAAAGAAAGAAAGAAAGAAAGAAAGAAAGAAAGAAAGAAAGCTGTTATACTATTCATTTTATTTGTTATTAATATTTATTTAATCAGGGGCAGAATGCATTAAAACCGTAAACCCTCTGAATAGCAATGCATGACGGAGGGTAGGTTCTATCAAAGCACCACTTTGCCCCATTAAGAAAGAAAAATACGCAACAGCTGAAAGAAAGTCTGCTACAACACCTGGAGACTCAAGCTCAAACTGTGAGCAGATTTGCACTGCGGCTTACCTCATCCCCATCCCTCCTTTTTTGACCAAAAATGGAGACCAAACATAATGAGCCCAGCAGACAGGTGTTGATGCTCAGTAAAGGTATGTTTTTGTCTTTTCTGGTGTTTTGAATGCTGTTTTGTGTTTTGTGTCTTCAACAGTCTGGACTGGGGAGTCTTTGAGGTGTTTTCTCTGAGAAGCCAGAGGTGGAGCAGAGGCTCTCATTTGTCAAGGAGGGTTTGCAGTCATCTGGACCTTTGATGCATGGTTCTCTCTCTCTCTCTCTCTCTCTCTCTCTCTCTCTCTCTCTCTCTCTCTCTCTCTCTCTCTCTCTCTCTCTCTCTCTCTCTCCCTCTCTTATTCCCCCCCTCCAGATATGCAAGATAAGGCTGCGCTATTTCAAAACAAAACTCGCCATTTTGGCACACAGCGCCGCAAACTCTCAGGTCAGAGGTTTTAAAATACGGCTTTTGTAGCATTTCTCAAAGAGGAGTAGCCTTTCCAGGCACTGCACTGCACGTACAGCACACATAGCTCCTTCGGCCAACACAAACACTGTCTTTTCTCTATCTACACTCAATGAAGATAGAAGGAGAGAAATGAGGGAAGGGAATGAGAGAGAGCAAATGAGAGAGAAAGGGTGTGAGAGGAGAGAAAGGAGAAAGAGTCTGAGAGGGACAGAGGGAGGAGGAGGGGAGAGAGGGGGGTCGGAAGATAGAGATAAGACAGTGGGAGAGAGAGGGAGAGAGAGAGAGAGAGAGAGAGGGAGAGAGGGAGATAGAGAGGAGGAGAAGAGTGCCAGGATCAGACAACATCAGTTTTCTCCCCTCAAGCTCTGCAGAACTGCACACACACATTGCTGCTGCACACATAAGGCCAAGTCTGGCTGTCGTCTGGCCCCACACCTGCTGCAACTCACTAAGCAAACCCCAGCTAGAGGCCTCTTCTATCAGGAACCCTCCTCAGCTCTTGGGTTGAAATATACAACAAAGCTCAAGCATGCTAACTACAGTACAGCAGAAGCAAGAAGTCAACAAGTGTTATGACTCCTCCACTAGAGCAGGCCAGCTGCTTGGCAGGTGCAGTAAACCAGACAGATTCAGGGGCTCACACAGCTTCACAGGGGCCCAGACTGACCCCGTTATCTAATGCCTCTTTTCCACTGCCGGTTGTCTGGTAGGCCTACAGCTCGACACAGTCCAACTCGGCCGCCATGTTTTGCTTTTCAATTGGGCACGACACATAACAGCTCAATCGAAGAGCAAAAAGTGGCGGCCGTGTAGAGCTGTGTCGAGCTGTAGGCTTACCAGAAAACCAGAAGTGGAAAAGAGGCATAAGATGTGCCCTATGAACAGACTGAGAAGTACCCTATGCTCGAGCTGATGGATACCTCCTGAAAAGTGAAAAGCTGAAAAGTGGTCCACCACCTCAATGAGACCTTACTAATGCCCCTTTTCCACTGTCGGTTTTCTGGTAGGCTTACAGCTTGACACAGCACGACAACTCAGCCGTCATGT
This sequence comes from Engraulis encrasicolus, assembly GCF_034702125.1. Lineage (NCBI taxonomy): Eukaryota > Metazoa > Chordata > Actinopteri > Clupeiformes > Engraulidae > Engraulis > Engraulis encrasicolus. The sequence goes on from NC_085878.1 coordinate 27,710,574, forward strand.
TTTGCTTTATGATTGAGCTGTGTCGTGCCTATTCGAAAAGCAAAAAGTGGCGGCCGAGTCGCGCTGTGTGGAGCTGTAGGCCTACCAGAAAACTGGCAGTGGAAAAGAGGCACTTCCTCCTTAGAGCACGATCACACTAGACGTGAGATCACAGTGCCACATTGTATTCCAAAACACATTGTCTTACCTGTCCTAATGCCAGTTGAACAGCTAAAAGAAGGTACAGTTAGACAAATGCTGAGGCACTCAAGGTTGCAATTTTAACTTTTTTTATTTGGCTACCCAAAAGTAAAAATGGCAACCTTGAGTGCCTCAACATTTGTCTACCTGGACCAAGTTTGAGAGCCCTACACTGATGAGCAACAAAGGAAAAAGGTGAAGACGCAGAAGCACACTATACTGTTAATTCTGCATCCAGTTTGCCCATTACTGTGCCAAAAAACAAACTGGCGGGATACTCACCACACTTGCGGTCCCTGAGCACCTGTCCAGTGCCACAGTGCTCCTGCAGCTCAACAGGCCGTGACGCCCTCTTGCCGATCTCATACTCGGACCCGGCGAAGTGCAGGTGGAACTGTTCGCGGTTGATGGACTTGCGCAGTGTGCGGATGGTCTTGCGTAGCCTCTTCTCGGAACGACGGCGAGCGCAGGCCACGTCACAGCCCTCTGCTGAGAAGAGAAGACTTGATACAAACAAAACTCCAAAGCATTTGGCCTGTGTAAAGAATGACTTGTTGCCCCAAAGGCGTGTTTGGCTGTGCTTTCGTATATAAACAGGAGAAGGAAACCCAGCCTTGACAACTCAGTGCACAAATAAACAATGACACATGCACAAAATACACAGGCAGAATTGGATATGTTCGCTTGTTCATCGTTGTGTACAATGTAGGGGTCAAAATATTGCATGTCGCACCCTTATATATTACACTAGTGTCAATGTGTGCACATTGCAGACAGGCAATTTCAGAGACAACAGGTCAGTGAGCAGCAATCCTTTATCTTGTGCTTTCCTTGTGCTTCCTCAGTCAGTGTCCCCGGGAAGCTCTTGTTCTATTACCCTATAGGCAACAACCCCACCACCACCTTGCCCATCCGGATACAAGACTGAAGATACAAGAGTGAAAATAAGGAGATACAAAACAGGAGATACTCATCATCATAGTGTGGTTTAGTGTGGCTCATAGGCATGAGCAATGAAAGAGTGTCTTCGACTGATATCAGGGGCAAGCCAGGCGGTTATAAGGCAGTCGTCAAGGTAAAGAGTTGAGGTTGAGAAGTTATTGAGAGGTTGCACGGTAAGTGGTAGATGCGAGGTTAAGGCGTTAGTTCTTTGCAAGGATTGGGCAAAAGTGATTTGTTATTTACAATCCAATGCTGCATATTCCAAATGACTTGGTTTGACTTGTCCAATTCAATTCAGCCTGGTGATTGGCTGGATGAATCATCACCTGATTGAATTGGACAGGGAAAAACATTTAATTTGGCCCTAGGTAGATTGAAACTAAAGAATCCCTTTTGCCCATCACTGGTTGTGTTTTACTGCGTGGCGTGGCGTGGCGTGGCGTGGCGTGGCGTGGCGTGGCGTAACCAACCTGTTACCTCCTGCAGGTTCACGTCCAGCACGAACTCTGCTGTGATAAAGGAGCCCTGCTCCTCTCGGGCCCGGCGGCTGTGCTGCTGGGAGGAGGTACGCGGCCGCTTGTTGCTGGACGAGCTGCAATGCAGACTCACAAAACTGAACTGCACGTTCTCCGTGCTCAGCAACCTCCTGTCTGTGGAAATACACAGTGTGTGTGTGTGTGTGTGTGTGTGTGTGTGTGTGTGTGTGTGTGTGTGTGTGTGTGTGTGTGTGTGTGTGTGTGTGTGTGAGAGAGAAAGAGATAGAGAGAGAGAGAGAGAGAGAGAGAGAGAGAGAGAGAGAGAGAGAGAGAGAGAGAGAGAGAGAAGATATTAAATTGTGTTCTGTAGGCAAGTGTTCAATGACAAATTAAGCGTTGAGGTGTTGAAGCCTTGAAATTGCATAAGGTGCAATTTACTGTAAAACATATGTTGACTTATTAGAATGAGCTTTCCAACTTAATGTGTTTTTATTTTTCATTAAACAGAAATGGTGCTATGTTTATGGATCTTTTCCTACGTTCCACACATCCAACGACATTGGAAAAGGAAAAGTGTGTGGGGGGTGGGGGGTAGAAACGGACTGAAAGTTTCCCGGCAAAAGGGGTGTAAACTAGTGGCACTGTGACCCCCTCCGAGGCAACAAAAGGGGATCCTACAATCGGAAGTCTGCGTGACTGATGGCTGGGCTGGGCCCCTGGTAAAAGGTCTGCTATGCCTAATGTGATTTTCCCCTGTCACCGC
>NC_085878.1:27715434-27767934 GCF_034702125.1 Engraulis encrasicolus
TGGAGAGAGAAAGGGAGAAACGAGTGAGAAAGAGAGAGAGAGATGGAGAGAAATATGGATAAAAACATGGAGAGAGAGAGAGTGGAAAGGAGGAGACAGCGAGGGATGAAGAGAAAGATAAACAGATATAGAGAAAAGAGACAGGAAATGACAAACAGGGATAAAGAGAGAGAGAAATACACAGAGAGAGAGAGAGAGAGAGAGAGAGAGAGAGAGAGAGAGAGGACGAGAGAATGACACAGAGAGGGTCTCCAATCAATCACACAATTCCTTTGAACTTCACATTCAGCCCCAGCTCAGCACTTCTGGGGCACACATCCGTCTTCTCACCCCATTCTTTTGTTGGGCACGAGGTAAACGCACAATGATTTAATCTCATTACAAGGACGACATCTATTGCCCTGCGTGTGTATAATATGGGCTCTGTTTGGTGTGTTTACACAGGTTTTCCCCTCTCTCTCGTGTCGCTTTCATGTGCTCCGGCGGCAAGACACAAAACACACATTGGGGAGATGTCAGATCACAATCGTGTCTTTCAGCACACTCACATTTCAAGCCCACTTTGTTCCGACCAAGAGGAGAGAAAAAAAACATGTCATAGACCCCATGGGCCTATATTACAAGCTGATTCAGGAAAAGTTACGTTTCTGTTAAGAGGTAAATCAAGAGCCTGGAGTCCTCATTGTCTTAAAAAAACCTCTTGTATTAGATGATGTACCTCTTAACTTAACCTTAACTTATCCTGCACCAGCTTTGCCGTATAGGCCCCATTTGTGCTGTTGAGCTGGCTCTTACCTCCACAATGGGCCAGGCCGTAGAGAGTGTAGCCTTTGTTGCAGATGCACTGGAAGCTGCCGGGGGAGTTGACACACGTGTGGCCACAGGTCCTCTCAAAGAAACACTCGTCGATATCTGTGACCAAAACAATAGAGATCTTTTTGATCTTTTTACACATATTCATAAATAGACAGGAAAAAAAATAATCAGTTGTGTGGTATTGTAGTGAATGGTGGGCTTAGTGTAGTGGGTTTGGTGGAGGTGCACAATCCTGTGAGAGCTTCTATCAGGAAAAGAAAACCCTTTTCTTTTTCATCCATCTATACACACTTACTAACAGACAACATATGACCACCTGGGCAATATTGGGGCAAAGAACTAATCAGGTAATGGGAATGGAAAAGGAGTGACCAGGACAACCTTGTTGTTCTAAAAAAGGCTTTTTATAGGCTCCCAATACTGTCCATCTGGGTAGCATTGGGATCACGGAGGGTTGATGGGAAAGGGGGAGGGGGAAGGGGGATGAGAAGTTAATTTGGAGGGTGGTGGGGTTAGTCTGGCATTTGTTGGAGGTGGGTGTGTGGAGGGGTAGGTAGGGAACCCGTCAGGGGAGACAAAGGGGCCAATTGTCACAGGCCCAGGGAGAGAGAGGGCCCAGCATTGGGTCTTCGTTACATTGTATGGGTTGAGTGGCTGGGGGAACCTTTCAGATGACTATGTCCAGGGCCCAGCCAAGGCTGTCAGCGGCCCTGGGTGTAGGTGTAGGTGCACATTCCTGCGCATGTCTGTATCAGGAGAGGGGATCTGTGTGCTCTTGGGGGAAGCCTTGTCTGTGGAGCCGAGGGTTTAGTAATACTGGGCCCTGGGCTGGGCTGGGCCGGTCAGCGTTAAGGATCTGCAGAGGAATCCAGCATGTCAATACTGGCACCATTTGTGGCATCCCGCCCTTCGCTTATTTGCCCATACACACCACACAAACACACACACACACACACGCTCACGCTCACACACACACACACACACACACACACACACACACACACACACACACACACACACACACACACACACACACACACACACACACACACACACCATGCTCTCTCTCTCTCTTTCTCTCTCTCTCTCTCTCTCTCTCTCTCTCTCTCTCTCTCTCTCACGGGCCTGCTTTGTGTTTTTCTGGATAGTGTGTGTGTGTGTGTGTGTGTGTGTGTGTGTGTGTGTGTGTGTGTGTGTGTGTGTGTGTGTGTGTGTGTGTGTGTGTGTGTGTGTGTGTGTGTGTGTGTGTGTGTATGCAAAGCTGGGGGTGAGTAGAGTAGAGTAACCCTATTTATCTCTGTGGGGGAATTAAGAAATTAAGGCTGGATGGATGTGTTGGCAATGTACAGGTATAAGTATTGAACTGGGGATACAGCCTATTTTGGCAGCATGCATTAGGATTTGAAGCCCTTGTAGTGGCATAGTTGCGGAGGGAGCCGGTTGGGTGGGCAGGGATAGGGTATTAAGATGGTGGTGGGTGGGGTTAGTGGCATAAGACATATTACGTAAACAGGGGGCAAAAGCTACCTTGGTATGAACGTTCATCTGCCTGTTTGTAGTAGGGTAGGTGGGGGTGAGCGGGTGCGCGGGTGCGCAGAGTGATAGTGGGGTGTTGGCATAAGACATATTAAGCTATGTGTATACCAAGCACGACCTACGCTATCAGAGCGACAGAAGTCAGTTTCTTTATGGAGGGTATGCGAATAAAGCTACCAACGCTAATTCGGCAGGAGCCAAGCGACCTGAGCAACCAGAGCGAATTTCAAAGATTAAAGTCAAACTAATATTATGGTTATGAGCTATGACGCGGTTCAACAAAATCAAATGGAATGGAAATGGAACCAAAAGCGAATCCATGGCGACACGCAGCATAAGACCTACCTTAGCATGAGCATTTATCAGTCAGAAGCTGGAATCCCTTGCAGTAGCATAGTTACAGCGATGGGGTTGGGAATGGGAATGGTGGTGGGGTGAGGGTGTTGGCATCAGATGTATGAAACTGGGGTGTGAAACTTACCTTGGCATGAACGTTCGTCCGTCAGGAGCTTGAAGCCCTTGTGGCAGCTGCACTCGAAGCTGCCGATGGTGTTTCTGCAGAAGTGGTCACATCCACCATTGTGGAGGTCACACTCATTAATGTCTAGAATGAAAAACGTTAAAAACAAACAAAAATAGAATAAATGTTTTCATGAAATTTAGCATTTGATTAAAAAAACGGTAGACTACCCTATTTTGAGAAGCTACGATATTTCAGGTAGTATATTCCAAAAGAAAACCAGAACACTCAGCACTATATCAGAAACGTATAACCTTACCACAGTAACCATATTATGTGTTGTTGGTGGTCAATATAAACCCAATCATAACAATATTATAACATAACTTTTTTTGGAGGCCAATATTCACTATGTAAAATAAATACAGGTAAATGCCAAATACAAACAACAATTCAAACAACAAGGTCTCTTCATGCTAATTTTCCACCACTTCAATTCAATCTCCTTCGATCATATTGGGAATATGAACATATTGAACATTTTGGACATCACAGTAGTAAACATACACTCACCGGCCACTTTGGGCACACTTATTTTTCAGCTGTTCATTGACGCACATTTCTAATCAGCCAATCACACGGTGACAACTCACTGCATTTAGGCATGTAGGCATGGCCAAGGTGATCTGATGCAGTTCAAACCGAGCATCAGAACGGGAAATAAAGGTAATTGAAGTGACTTGGTATGGTTGTTGTTGCCAGATAGGCTTGGCTTCAGTATTTCAGAAACTGCTGCTCTACTGGGGTATTCACACGCAACCGTCAACCATCTGGTCCAAATAAGAAAATATATACAGTGCGTGGGCGAAAATGCCTTGTTGATGGCAGAGGTGAGAGGAGAATGGCAAGACTGGTTTGAGCTGAGACAAAGGCAACAGTAGCATAAGAGCATCTCTGAACACACAGCACGTCAAACCTTGAGGCAGATGGGCTACAGCAGCAGAAAACCCCACCAGGTGCCACTCCTGTCAGCTAAGAACAGGGAAATGAGGTTATAATTTGCACAGAATTCTCACCAGAATTGGACAATAGAAGATTGAAAAATGTTGCCGGGTCTGATGAGTCTTGATTTCTGGGTGGTAGGGTCAGAATTTGCCATTTACAACATAAAAACATGGGTCCACCCTGCCTTGTATCAATGGTTCAGGCTGGCAGTGTAGTTGCGTAGGGTCATTGTCTTGGCTCAATGCGGGCTGCATAGTGTCGATTGAACTTTGTTGGAATGCCACAGCCTAGTATCTGAGCATTGTTGCAGAGAGATGAGACATTTCTGCAGGCAAAAGGGGGTCCAATGCAGCACTAGGAGGTGTACCTAATAAAGTGGCCTGTGAGTGTAAATGTTATGGATAAATAGCTATGCCTTAGCCAAACAGCAGCCAGGACCTATCTAAGGGGCTATTATCTCTTCCCTCCATAGAGGGAGTCCCAGGCAGACACTGTGTAGGTGCATGCAGGGTCGGGCAGCTGGATGAGTGAGTTGGGGAGCCCTCACCTTTGCACGTCTTCCCGTCGGGCTGCAGGGTAAAGCCCACGGGGCAGCTGCAGCGAACCCCGGTGGACGTGTCCTTGCAGGTGCAGTCGCAGCCCCCGTTGTTCACCGCACACGTCTCTGGACACACCAGACAAGACATCAGTTTCCCGTTACGCACATACTGTACAGTACAAGACACACCCTCATACACAAACATGCAAGTGCGCACACATATAGTCCCAAACGTCCCTCATTGCTCGCGCACACCGTCCAGCACACAAGTGCTAGCTGGAGAATGTGTGGGTATGTAGGGCAGGGCCGTGGGTCTGAGATGCATCCCATCCAATACCTGTCAGTCTGTCAATGTCTACACTACCTGTTGGGCTATAAACAGGCCTCTGTTTGCATTCCACCCTAAACATGGGATTCGTGATCGCTTGGCCCCTTGCCCCGACATTGGGCAGACAGCACCGTGTGAAATGTGCCACGCTATTTCTATATCCATGGCATATTTCAACCGGCCAGAAATCTTAATGCCGGAGGCTAGCCAAGTCGAGTAAGCAAGGAGGTGCCCAGCCATTTCACAGTTTGCTCAAAAAATGCAGAGGTATGTATGCCCTGCTTTTTGGCAGACTGCGGCCCACCCTCCCCTGTGTGTATGGCTGCACACACTTTCGTCCAGACATACTAACACACACACACGCACACACGCACGCACGCACACACGCACGCACGCACACACGCACACACACAGACACACACACACACACGTACATACACACCACAGCGTGGGAAGTTCCTGCTGCCCCAAAACACAGTATGCATCATTCTGCTGAGGGGGACATGTTATTGCAAGGGAGTAGAGAGTAGTAGATGGGAGTGCTGTGTGGTGTGGTGTGGTGTAGTGTGTAGTGTAGCGCAGTGCAGTTCAATACAGCAATGGGTAACACTTTAGAATAGGATTCACATATTAACCTACATGTCTGTATAAGGGACTTATGAGAGATGTATTTACAAGGTTCTTTTTAACAATTAAACCCATTATAAAGGCCTTTCTGTCTGTGAACAAGAAATTTGTGGTGGATACAACAAATGATTGATTTAGCTAAATACATTATTATACTGACAGTTTAGCATATCAGTGGCTAGCTAACATGTGAACCTTGAAAGAAAGTGTTGTGTTGTGTGATGATGGCATATGCACTTACTGTTCTGTATATTTCCTGTGCACTTTGTATCTGAACGTGTTGTATGCTACTATTTGATTATGTCCCCGATTGCAAGTTGATTTGGATAAAAGCCTCTGCCAAATGCACTGTAATGATGTAATGGAGTTACCCATGAGCAGACGTCTCTTCACCCGCTTGTCCACCTCGGCCAGAGATGTTGCGTTGTGATCGGACGGGTCCATGGAAGCTTCATCCCTTTCTGCAACCGGGAAGCACAATAATGTAACCAAAAATAACGCATATGTAATGGTATAACAGTGCATATGTAGCCTCTCACTGTAGCTGGGGTCGTTGGCGACCCTATTTACTTGCTGAAAATGCTTAACTACATCATAACAACATTGCTATGACATTACAGAGAGCCATAGTGCTGCACTAAGGGGTTAATGGAATTACGGTGCATAATATGTAACGACAAAGTCATGCATGTATAATGACATAACACTGCATACATAAGGACATAATGCTGCATAATATCACACAGTGTGTTAAGTATCACTTTTTTGCCCCCAGCCATGGCTCAAACTGCTAAGGCACTGTATTGTTATGCAGGGGACCCAGGTTCGAATCCAGTCTGAGGTCATTTCCTGATCTTTGTCTCATACTTGCTTCCTGTCTCCTCTTACATTTTCTGATCAATACAAAGGCCCAAAAAAACCCAAAACCCTAAGGAAATATAATTTTTCTAGTGATGCACTGAAAAAAAAAAAAGTGAAAAGCCCATTGGGAAACTCCAACTCCCATTGTCATTGTGACACAGCACTCCACAGCACACAAGTGAACACTACACACTGCACACAACGAAATTGCATTTATGCCTCACCCGTGCAAGGGGGCAGCCCTCAGCGGCGCCCCATGGGGAGCAGTGCGGTGGGACGGTACCATGCTCAGGGTACCTCAGTCATGGAGGAGGATGGGGGAGAGCACTGGTTGATTACTCCCCCCACCAACCTGGCGGGTCGGGAGTCGAACCGGCAACCTCTGGGATGCAAGTCTGACGCCCTAACCGCTCACCCATGACTGCTCTAAAGAGATACATTATATAAAATGGCTAGAAACACTTTTACTTGTGCATCCGAACGAAATGAAAGTGAGGAAACAGAAGCATCCTTAATTCCGTCATATATTGAATGGACTGTGCTGCCATTTTCTGCATTGTTTGACCTGTAATTCCAACATTCTTTCTGACATTCTTGATCTCCCATCTCATGTGATCATCACTGGTGTTTACCGCGTGTGCTCAACAATCCTGCTGATTTCAAGTGTCTGGAGCTCATATCACAACACGGCAACAGAGATCCAAGATGGCAGCGATAGCAACAGCAGCAGCAGTTAGACCGCACTGGTGCGCGCGCCAGGCCGCTATGACCCCTTTCTCAGTGAAGCCACTGTAATGTTTACACCCTGCCTGTACAACTCTTGCTATGTGTATGTGCAAGATAAGGCCCAGAAGTGATGACCACAACTGTTAAGATGTAGTGGTAGACAATGTTGTGATAAATGCAGACCTCACATACACAGACAAACAAACTCACACATTGTACAGTACTGTACAGTAGAATGTGTGCATGCACTGCATATACACATATGCATGCATAGATGCGCGCACGCACACACACACACACACACACACACACACACACACACACACACACACACACACACACACACACACACACACACACACACACACACACACACACACACACACACACACACACACACACACACACAGAGAGAAACACAAAGGCGTAGCCACCAGGCTCCAGCTGTTGTGCTTCTCTATCTGATATGTGATGGCTATCGTGACCTTGGCTCCAAACAGCTTGGAAATGAGCTAGAAGCGCCTTTTGCCTCACTAAAGATGGAGTGGAGCCACACCGAAAATATCACAAGGAACACGTCATGACAGAACGTCTTTACTGTCATGTGAGATGTCGTAACTTTCCTCTTAATGCAAATTACTCTATATGGACAAACAAAGTCTAAATAACAAATAGACTTGATGGGCCCCGTCTTGGAACTCCTGTAGTCGAATTCCTTGCATGGTATGAAATTTGCTTATTCTCCTTGTAAAATGAGTAACGTGCACTTAGGCAATGAACCTGATTCAGATTTTTGTTGCTCAACAATAGCCTGGTTATCGTGACTCCAAATCTTTTTGTTTTAGTTTGATCTGGCAAAGCTGACACAATTTCACAAAAAGTTCTCAAAGGGCAGGTTCAACCTGCGTCTATCAAATACCTCTGTATGCTACTGGTCGAAGTCACAGTGTCAATGACTGACTAGTCTTTCCTCTGAGCCTATTGTTCTACTGGTGCTCCCAGCGGATCCAATGACAGAACTAGTGCATCATCGCCTTAAACTGGCCTCAATCGAGCAATTAGAAATACTTAAAATTCATTGTCATTCCCATTTTGTTGTACGATTTGAAGTTGAAGAGATAGATAGCTTAGCCAGAGTGACTGACTGACTCCAGGAGGTGGTGTAGTGCCGCATTCGTCAACAAAACTCAGTCTTCAACAAACGATTATCATGTCATGCCAATTACTGGATGGATTGGAGGTTGGACACTAGACAGGTGTGGTGTGGGGGTCTTACCTATGCAGGACCTCCCGTCGGAGTGCAGTGTGTACCTGGAGTGACACCTGCATATGGGGCCCTGCTCCGTGTCCTCACAGGTGTGCTGGCAACCCCCGTTGCCGTGGTTACAAGTCACTACGAAGCATAGACACACACACAAAAAATTCTGCATCATTTCAACAGCTCATAAAGAAGTAAGGGCTCTGTTTATTCTTCTGGCCTGTCTTGATTGTTTGCATCGTTCTTTCATTATGTCTGTGATTTAAAAAACAAAAGATTGTCTGTGTTGCTGTGTTTGTTGGCAGTGAATGAGAATGGAAAGCTCATACGCACAGATGCACCCTCTCTGGTTTTTGGCCAGCTCAAAGCCCGGACGACACTCGCACGCTACCCCACCCTTGGGCGTCTCCTTGCAGATGTGGGCACAGCCATGTTCCTTGTTCATACAGCTCAGTCCCTCTGGGCACACAAGACAAGATGGCAACAGGATGGCAAAAAAATAAAGAGGTCAGTTGGAAGAGTAGGTAGAGCGCTGCTAGTATCCTCAAAAACAACTGGTGCACTTGGAGGGTGCAATGTTTAACAAAAAGGGAGGAGAAAATCCTTCATCCACGCACTTCAGTTGATTTAAAAAGTCCAAAACAATCTTTATTTAGTGGGCTTAAACATTAAAAAACAGCAACGCGTATCGACCATACAGCCTTCATCAGGGTGCGTGTGTGTGAAATAAAGAGGTCAGTTGGAAGCTACTTGTTGGCTGTGGTCTTGCTTTTAGAGCAGTGGTTCTCAACCTTTTTTAAATAAATGCCCTCCGGACCTCATCATAAGCCTCCCAACTACCCCCCCACCTGACCTCATCATAAGCCTGCCAACACCCACCTTGGTATAAAAAAATAAAATGTACTAATACCCCTGAATGGCAATAAGCACTGCCCCCTCAAAACTGTAACATTTTCAACGCCCCCTAGGGCTCCCTAACGCCCCCTGGGGGGCTGTACTGCCCCCGTTGAGAAACACTATTTTAGAGCCTGACGTGTCTTCAAGCTTCCTCAAGGTCCAACAAGAAAGTCCAACTGTTTACAAGTAAACTTACAACTAAACTCTTTGGTTTAACATGACCTGGATGAATGAATGATAATCTACTTCACAGAGATGTAGGGTAAATAGGGTAATAAGGTGGGTCAGTAGTGCTCTTTTTAGTGGTGTGCACAGTTCTGGCGATGGATGTTTCATTTGTTGAAATATTCCATTTTTCAAGTGGAATTGGACAATTTCACTAACATCTGTTGCTGCTGACACACTTACTTTGTGGATAAATGTCTTTAGCAGTTTATGTTAAAAAAATGTTGTAATCCTATTGTCATTATTGTTTATAGCCTGCTCTGATAATGGAATCGTGCCACACTGTTATTCCCAATCCAAACACTTTTAAGTATATTTGGATAATAATGCTGGTGCACTCCTTACTAAACAGGCACACAAATCACCTGAATCACAGAATTTGTTGTATCCCTTGGAAAACAGAGCTGAACGTATGGAGATGTTTATTTTAAATGAATCAGCCTTGCGACTGTGTATACAAAGACAACTGTAGCCCATAAACCAAGCAGAAAGACGAAAGCACAACACTGGTGAATCATTTCTAAACAAAACATGAAATAAATATTTGAGCTGAAATATATTTGAGCTGACAACATCTGACTTTCTCAGCATTGGCCATGCTAACATAGGTCTCTCTTGCATTGAAATGCTCTTGATTAAAAATGGTGTCAGGGTCAGGCTTTCCACAAGGCTTTGGAGGCGAATCTAAACAATGTCTCCACTGCGCCGGAAGTTTGATGTGTTTGAATGATGTGAAAGTGCAGCGAAGCCATCAAACGCCCAGCCCCTAATACTCTCTCTCTCTCTCTCTCTCTCTCTCTCTCTCTCTCTCTCTCTCTCTCTCTCTCTCTCTCTCTCTCTCTCTCTCTCTGTGTCTCTCTCTCTCTCTCTCTCTCTCAGTCAGGCAGGCTTTATTTCAGGCAGAGGCTGTCGGCCAACAGCATCAGACCCGAAAAAAGATACATGAAAAGAAAAAAAAAGAAACATGCAGAAGATGACGCCATGCTTCAAGATCCCTTGAAGTAATTGTAGCAAAAAAAAAGAACACGGTTGAAGACATATTATTAATCCTCCCCTTTTCAGAAGTTGCCAGACTCTATGTATCCAACCCCTCTTGGAAAAAAAAGCAACAAGAGATGCTTTATCAACATAAAGCACTCCCAATTTCCCACTCCCAAGTTTCTTTTATCTTAACAAAATAAAGAAATCTTCACTGCTTTTTATTCCTTTCGTTCAAATAAATCTGAGGACACCTGTAGCCTAACTGCAATTCATCCCTCAGCACCATTTCAGTTTAAATCAGCGGCCGACCTTCCCCCAAAGACCTTTTCTAGATCACTGTAAGGAGTCGCACTGCTTAGGTCCCCCCATTCGTAGTGGAGATGAAGCTGGCGCGAGAGAGAGCCAAAGTGGATGGATGCGCTGATAGGATTTAGCCAGTTTGCCCAGGGAAACCCAATGGGGTGGAAAACCCTTGCAAACTCCACTTCAATTTACTGAGCCCCCCAAACAACAATACTCGCGGCTGAGAAGCTACAGACACATAAAAAGGTGCTTTATTCTCATCTATGACTTGGCCCAACAAAAGCCCCAAGTGTTGCAGTTATTAACTTGTTTTGTTCCCGGGGGACACGGGGCTCCCTTTCCCACAGCATGGGCCCTATAGAGCTCAGCTGCTTTGGATAATACCGCAAAAAAGGGAGCCCAACTTAAAAGCTGTCATCCCCTTTTGTGCTGTCAATCACCGGCCTTATATGTGAGCTTTTACATACGCTTCATTTTTCCTCAAGGGTAGCACCCCTGACACTGCTGCTTAATACCTACACCAACCAACTGGCCAAAGCCAAAACCTCAATATTAAGGATGCACAGTTGCACACACATGCATGCTTATACAGATGCACAAAAGTAGACAATTTGCCATCTCGATAGTGCAGTGAATGGAAACAGAACTGGGGATTCTCTCTCTCACACACACACACACACACACACACACACACACACACACACACACACACACACACACACACACACACACACACACACACACACACACACACACACACACAGACACACACACAGAGACACAGACACACACACACACACACACACACACACACACACACACACACTGCTGTGCAATCCACAAGACGAGAGAGACGGACTCACCCACAGAGCGGTGTATGCAGGTGTGCTGGTTGTCACTGAGGAAGAAACCCTCATGGCATCGACACTCATAGCTCCCCATGGTGTTGACACACGCGTGTTGACAGCCACCATTGTTGAAGCGACATTCGTCCACATCTAAACAGAAACAACTGGTCACATCTCATTAACCAGGATCATTCCTCCTCACATTGCATTGCCTGCCCATGACCAGTTATTACACTCTATAGTAGATAATATACTTGTAAATCTGTGGCATGAAAAAAACAGTTTTGGTCAACTATGTTTGGCATCTCTGTATGGTGGCATAAAGACTGCTTATGTCCCCCTCTAGTAAATTTGTATGTTTCTTTTAACGTATAGCATTGTTAACACCCCCATTCTGATTTTTTTTTTTTTTAAGTGCATCGCCTGCCTAAAGTTCATTGTGCATGAGTATCTTAAATTCCTTTAAAGGCTGAAGTCCCAAGTGTTTTATATGGGGCCTTTCATTCAGATTGTAGGAACTGAATAGAATAAAAGAAAGACATAAAAAGAAGTTCAGTGTAGTACAAGTCAACCAGCTGACCAACAGCAGCCAACAACTGTTGTGATAAAAAAAGTGAATGTACAGCCAACAACTGTTGTGATAAAAAAGTGAATCTCATTATCCTCACCTAGACAGTTATGTCCATCATGCGCTAAATTGAATCCATCATGGCAAGTGCATCGATAATTGCCAGGTATGTTGTGACATTCATGTACACAGCCACCATTGTGCTCAATATCGCATTCATCGATGTCTAGAAAAGAGTGTACAAGTTAAGGCTGATTAATGATCCTCACACCAACATTTTTCTGATGCTTAAACCATTGAAACATGCAGACACTTACTTGAATAAACTTTATGACAAATCGCATTATTTCAACACACCCAACATCCTGGTGCTACAGCAAAACAGTCAAATTCCCTTTAACAAACCGGTGTAGGCTTGAGTTAATCAACAACACTACCAACAAACAGTGTCTTACCTTCACAGTGTTTACCGTCCCCTTTAAATCCTGATTTACACGTACACTTATATGAGGCTTGAGTATTTTGGCAAATTGCGTCAATATGACAACCATCACTTCCATCCGCACACTGGTCCGCATCTGGGATTTCAAGCAAACAAACAAATGTGCAGAAAGGTTCAACAGAGCAACAGTGTAGTAGTTCAAATGAATGACTGTCTCTGTAAATGTGGAACTTACTAGCACCTAAACATCAGACAAATGCAAGACCGAGCGCGCAGGCTTTGTTCCACAAAACGTTTTTTATTCTCAGGCTAAATACTCTGACTTAGATACATATTGTATTTCAAACGTAACTTAGCAAAGTTGTACATTCTTTACATTTGAATTAAGAGCTTTGAGTATTGCCTGCATAACGTAAACAACAGCCAGCAATAAGTAAATAGCCTTTAGTTCGACGGACGTAAAAGTGGTAGCGCGTGCGTAAAAGTGTCCTCTTTTAAAACGAACCTACCACGATTGTGAGGAAGCGCAGCGCTTTGACGAGTATTTAACAAGAGCAAAAACAAACACAAGTCCCGTGCAATACAAATAGCTCCCATGGTGATATGATCCAAGTTTAAAAGTCTCTTCAAAAAGAACCGTTTACACTGAAGAGGTACACAAGTGCCCGACTCATTTTCATTCTGGCTTGTCAATCGCTTTGCGCTCACGAGGGGATTAAGGGAACAGGGTAAGAGAGGGTGTGTGTGTGTGTGTGTGTGTGTGAGAGAGAGAGAGAGAGAGATAGAGAGAGAGAGAGAGAGAGAGAGAGAGAGAGAGAGAGAGAGAGAGAGAGAGAGAGAGAGAGAGAGAGAGAGAGAGAGCAGAGAAGCGCGCGTGCATGTGTGTTCCATTGACAAGACATGGCCAGAATTGCTACCTGTGCGTGAAATGACTACATAGAGCTCAGACATAGACAGCACTTACAACTATTAACTCTCACTCTCTCTCTCTCTCTCTCTCTCTCTCTCTCTCTCTCTCTCTCTCTCTCTCTCTCTCTCTCTCTCTCTCTCTCTGTGTGTGTGTGTGTGTGTGTGTGTGTGTGTGTGTGTGTGTGTGTGTGTGTGTGTGTGTGTGTGTGTGTGTGTGTGTGTGTGGGCTACAAAGGCGTTTTGAATAATAAAGACGTCTTAATGGCATGGGGACGTGGCTTACAAATAGGCCTACATTGATTATGCCTCTAGGCTACATTTCCTTATCATCCTGATGGAACGCTATTGAAATGTCACCAACTAGTAGGCTAATTAACCACATCAGAACTCTGTTGGCCAATACACATCGCTGGACATAGGCCTAGTTTTGGAAAGGCCAATCAATTTTCAAACTCATAACATCATTATCATCATCATATTTCATGAACATATGAAATGCAGTTTAGTAATAATTTGGTGGAAAAGGAGAACAATTTCAAAGAATTTCTGGGACGTTTTAGTCCAAAAAGAGGTAGGCTACTGAGGATTATGGTATGGCACGGTTGCGCATGGGAGTGTTGCGCATGGAACTTGTTTTGGTCTCAAGCGACCTCCAATGGATATAGGCAGCCATTGCAGCATTTCAGATTGATTTTAGCATATGCCAAGTCAGTAGGTGGCAGCATTTTATTAGTAACACCACATGTTTCAAATGCAATGTTGTGGGCGAAGAAGTAACCATCAGAGACGACTGAAAAAACGACCAGTAAACATCCTGCTTATCTGGCGCCGTGAGCTAACCTACTTTGTGTGACAGCATGGATCCTAGCACCACCATTCTTCGGGTGAAAAGGAAGCGAGGAACTGACCCCGCAGATGCTTTATTGTTGGCATGCAAACGAATTCGACCCGAATCCACAACACAGCCTCCAGGGGAGACTGTTCCTGAACCTGATACGAAGATAGAAAATTCTGTCTTCAAACTAGTAGCTACAGTAGCATCACAGGTAACGTTCGCCCTGCCACGCTAGCCAATATAGCTATCAGTGCTAGTGAGACAACATAGCCATGCAACTTATTGCAGACTAATGGAAAATGTCGCGACTGTTTTGCTGTCTTTCGGTCGACGTATCTGACTGTAGAAACATGACACGTAGAATTAAGTTAATTGCGTAATCTCATTGTTGTAGAAATATAGATATTGGATTGTTTCACAGCATTTTCATATACCAAACCTTATTGTATAAAGCGGTGACGTCAAAGACTAGCATGCTAACAAGCTAAACGCCCGATGTTTGCAAATGCTAAACAACCAGTGACGTTAGCCAAGTTTGTGTAAAAAAACAAAAACTGTACCATTCTGAAGAACCTTCTCTCTCGGGTAAATTCCTACAAAACAATAATGGATGACAACATATTTGCCATTATGTTTGACGAATGTAATTTTGTGGACACACATTTTAGGCTATCGTCGCTGAAGGATACATTTGGATACATTTCAGGCAGTGCAGGTGTGTTGCCAATGTGCTCGTGCCATCCATTTAATGACAACCAGTTATGGACGTAGTTTAGAACTGGTCAGTGCAACCAGCCCGTCGTTGTCTCCTATGGGCAGACGTAATGTTTCGGAATTAGGTATTATTCTCAAAGCTAGCAAGTAACTAGAATTAGGTTTTTTTGTTGTTGTTGACATGAACGTGTCGTGGTGTCTGTCGACTATGGCTTGGTCATATACAACAACTTACCGTAGCCTATAGGTGTATGGCCGTATGATCATTAGCCTTTTTGTGAAATTAAAGGAACTCGATCCAGTTTGCCTTGCAGAGGGAAAACTAAATGTCTGCAACTTCTGGCTGTTGGACTTTCCACAAACACAAGCACGAAATAATATGTCACTCATACACTGCAGGTGTTCATTCTCGTAACATGAATTTAATAGTGCCAGTTGCCGCACAACATCGTCTCCTTCAGGATCCACACTTCCCAGTCTATCCAGTCCCACATCATGTCTGGAAAAGATTTTTTTAGTAGTGTGAGCAAAGAGATGGGGCACATAGCAGCTTTAATATTTTATCAGGTGCAAACACGCGACTACCTCATCTTCAGATAGGCCTACTAGCCATGTCCTACTATTGTGTTGCACCTGCCAGCTGATGGATGATGCAGAGTACCAACGTAACACACATTTTTAGTCCTCATCTATTAAAATCTCTGATGGGTATGGGCCTTTTTCACTTGACGTCAGACACCGTTCATTCATTGCATAATGTAGCATTGAAATAGTTATGTTTAATCTGGTGGCATAGACATAACCATACACACCGATGCCTTCTACCTGAAACGGGTAGTCGTTTTTACGTGCTTTGCTTCAAAATCAAACTCGGTTGACACTGCAGTGTCACTGAGTCTAGTTCCCAAGTTAGTAAACAGACACCACCCCCACTGTACATGTACACCAGAAACAAGCAAAGCAGCAAGTTTATCATAACGATTCTGGCTTGTCAGCCTGGGACATTCCAAGATATTCCGCCGAACTCATAGCTCATTGCCATAATATTAGCTGACTTCATCACCATAGTATTAGCGGACTTAAATCACAAAAAAATGCTCTGATTGCCCAATTGATTTCACCCCCGGTGAATTCGCTTTGGTCACCCAATTTGCAGACAAAAGAGATATAATCAGTCGCTTTGGGGACTTTTGCAGCATACGGTTGGCTAATTCCAAGTAAATAACAACACACCCTAATCTTCCTCTTCCCTTCCCTTCCCTTCCCAGGATGCCCCAGTGCAGCCCCACGTGCAGGAGGCCCTGGCCAGGCCCCGCGTGGCTCATGCCCTCCGGCCCTCCACGGGCAGCTCCAAGAGGATCATGGGGGACCTGCGCAGCGCCAAGTGGAGCACCAGGCGAGAGGAGCGCTACCGCATCCTGTCCAGCCACCGCACCGGCCTCCCCGCACAGACACAGACACCGGCACCTCCCTCCACCGCCGCCGAGGAGTCTCGAGAGGAGGATGAGCAGCGAGAGGTGGCGCAGACAGAGGCGGTGGACCCCCGGCTCCCTCTAGGTGATGTGCAGGTGGTCGACCTTGTACATGAGGAGGAGGAGCACAGCAAGGCCCCCGGCAAGGTACGCCAAGCAGTTCTCATAACCTTTTTTGTGTAAGCATTTAGCAGAAAGTGAGGGCTCTAAATTGGGGCGGCTGTTATCAAAGTTTTCTATGGTTAAAAAAAGTGCCCCCTTAAGGGCCGTACACACACATCGCTTCTATTTACTAGCTACTCGCTTGCTCGCCTACTCGCCTCTCTGTCATGGAACGTTCGCTGAAAGTTCCCGCGGCTTTAACTGCCAATGAACAGCCGAGAAGTACCGAACTCTGCCTTCCAATTGGTTACTCGCTTACTCGCCTCGCTTGAAGATAAAATATTTTTAACTCTGGATCCGCCCACATCACATCGCTTGTACAGTACTCGCCTACTCGCCTGCTAGTCTCGCTGGAACACATTGACATTCTATTGAGTTCATTCGCTGAGCGAGTAACTAGCAGCGACGTGTGTCTACGGCCCTTTAAGATTTACCTCTGCCAAGGAGGTTATGTTTTCAGTAGCGTTTGTTTGTTTGTTTGTTTGTTTGTCTGTGTGTCAGCAGGATAAATCAAAGTTATGATCGAACTTTGATTACATTTTGTAGACTTTACAAAATTAAGGCAGAAAGAAAGACTTGAAAATAAAGAAAATAGGGTGTAACCCCATGGCCTTGGCAGAGGTTTGCACTCTTGAGTGCTTCTAGTTGGACATGTCATAAGCTTGCCAGGCTAATGGTCTGGTCACATTAGTAGGCCTATACCATTTTATACCGGTACTGTATTTGCTCTAACAATGAATCGCAGAGCCCCACATTACCATGGGAACTGTCTGTTGTGACTGGAGCCCTTCCTAGGTGTGGGAAAGCATCATCTTGCTTCTCTGAAACGGCCTGTGTGGCCATCACCATCTTGGCCACTAAAGAAGCAAGAGACATTACTCCCATTTCGTTTTTTTAAATATCTCTGTCTGCTGCAATAATGCATCTTGGTTGTAATTTTGAGCTGTTCACCTTATTTCTTTTCAGGATTAATACATCATCCCTACTCTACTACTACTAATAATAGTAGCAGTACTACTATTACCACCACTGCGACTGACCATCCATCCTTAAAAAAAAAGTTGCCAGTGCTTTCCTAAAGTGACACTGACTTATTGTCATTTCTTCGGCGCTCCTTACAGACGGTGACTCTCGATCCTGAGACCATCCTGTGCAACTCGGTGAAGCTGATCCGCGAGAAGCTGTCCGTGTCTGGGGAGCAGCTGGGCCTGGAGCACAGAGAGAAGGAGGACGACTATGTGTACGACCTGTACTACCAGGAGACCGTGGCCCCCGGCTGGATACAGGACATCCTGTCAGTGCGGCCCTACCAGGACGAGGGCGAGCTGGTGAGCATTATGGTTATCTAGCACTGCTGTTTTTTGTTTCTTTTTTTAAGGTATGTCTTTATTTTCTGTATGTCTTTTATTTTTTTAAGGTATGCCTTTATTATTTAGGATGGTGAATAGGGCTGTAACAATATTGTATCGAATCGAGAAATCGTGATACACAGACTCACAATACTGTATCGTGATACAAGGAGGCAGTATCATGATACACCCTTTCAAAGTTTTGACACCCTCAGTCCAGAAAACTACCACATGATATGAAGTGATGGTGCCTCCAAGCTTCAAATCATCATCAATTTCATAGTTAAACTGTTTGAAATTATTTGTAACCTATTCTACCTACAATCTGTTATAGTTTTATTCATAACTTTGTTTTATAACATCGGCAAATGTGCAATCGTGGCGTGTATCGAACCGTAGGTCAAAATTCGTTATACGAACTGAGTTGTGAGTTGAGTGTATCATTACAGCCCTAATGGTGAAGGACAGACAGGGTCTCCGTGGATCCTTAAAAAGTCTTATAAAGTCTTACTTTTAATATTTGTTTTTTAAGGTCTTATAAAGCATTATATTTCGCCAATTTTTGGAAGTGTGGTATTATATTTACGTGGGAGGTCTTATATTTCATCTGGGTAGCTTGAGTGTAAGAAAAAGGTCTATTTTTTGACGCTATAAACCTTATTTAACCGGCATACGTCCCTTATCAAGATGCGGAAAAGTAGATGAAACTGATCTGTGTTTGTGGCGCAGCGCAGCCCGCTGGCCACACAGCGGGGGGCAGCCGCAGACCTGTGGGCGCAGCGTCTAGCCTACTTGCATGTTCTAGTAGAAACAGTCGAAAAAGTGGTCGAAAAAATATGAACGTGAATCGAGATGGGTAGATAGATGCACGTTCAGTGTAATGTGGCTTGAGGACAAGAAATAAAACGGTTAGCTGCTATCCAAAGCAACGTCGGAATATGAAGCTTGATGTTAACTGTGTCGGGAGGACGCCTAATCAGTCGTTGAGTGTAAGTTTTAAATTTTGTCTATCGTAAGCATGTTAGACATGCCCTCGCGTTTGGGTAGAAGCGTTTGCTAAATGTAAAGGGTTAATTTCAAGTCCATTATGACCGTATTTGAAAATAATTGTTCCTTCATACAATAGCCTACACTTTCAAAATCGCCTCCAGATACGTGACAGGCTATTTGAGGCCTCTGTCAAATGCAAAATGATTTCGTTAACATGATGGCAGCATGAGGAAGTGAGCGTGAGGCAATACGAAATCGGATGAGTAACAGAATATGTACAAAGCCAATGATCTGGCGAGGTGCGTAATGTCCAAATCGGTAACCAGATGGGCAACGGTAAAGGGGCTAAATGCTTGTTATGGACATGCTGGAAATCGCTTCCAAGTCGTGCGCTGTTTCTTGCTCCCATCTAGAGAACAACAAACTACAGACAGGCTAAGCTCAAAGTAGAACGCTTGCTTCTGCTACCCGTCTCTGATAAAGCGAGCTGGAGGAGGCCTGGGCAAAAAATCGATGTGATTTTAAAATCGAGTTTGAACGTCAAATCGATTTGTTTTTTGAGAAATCGCGTTAATACGATTTTTAAAAAAATCCTCTGTCCCTATGCAGTTTATGTATCCAAGCGCACAGCGCACGCATTACGTTCGCCAAGACCTCCGGAGACGTAGGCCTACCTAGTGCATTCTCTGTGTCTCCTCCCCCATTACATGCACAAACAAACTAACCGTGGTGAGTGAAATTGTTAGCCTACACCAAAATATAACGGGTGAAATGAAACCGGTGAGGAATACGGGCTCCTGTTCAAAAAAGGTGACACTACCTCCTATCGTTTTGCCAATGATGAATACCAAACAGTAGGCCTACCACTTTGTAAATGTTGAATGACATGACAGTGTTGTCGTAACGTAAGCTGTAGCAGCCGGACTACAATCTTGTTTCAATATTTGAAACGGAAACATCTCGCGGAGAAAATGGCAAACAACTCTACCCCTACCACGACGAGTAAGGTGGAAAGCAATCACCGATGCAATTAGCTTAGAACTACCTACTACGGACATGCTTCCAATTTATTCGGCGGAGAAGAGAGGTTTTCAACATATGCTTAAAGTTTTGGATGCGCTGCTTCCTCGCCTGTATCTTAACCAACATATGCGAGTTGAAAGGAATCTCTCTCCCTCCCTCTCTCGCTCGCTCACACACACACACACACACACACACACACACACACACACACACACACACACACACACCAAGCACACGGAGCACTCGGTCTCTCGCGCGCTCTCTCTCCCCCTCTCTCCAAAGCCCCACTCGGACTGGACTTTAATGAGGAGACTAGTGGTAAAGTAATAATAACCGCGTCTGAACGCGCCATGTCAGTAAAGATAGCGGCGATATCGGTAAACTTCGCCGAGAGTTTTACCACCTGTGAAGCAGTCCGGAGAAATTACCCCCTGTAAAACTAGTGCTACTCCTGTGCGAATGCAACCCTATGATGTCTGATTAAATGCATGAAACGCGATATCTAATCTACTCAGGCTTGCAAACGTTGCCGTCTTGAAGTAAGCATTGTTTTAGGGTGTTGCTCCAAAATGTTTTCGCTGTGTTAACGCAGCAGTGTTCAGATGCATCGACATGTATTCAGACGCATTACCATGGGCTTTGATGGGTTGGGAAACCAGCAGGCAACCCTCACATTTTTGTTCTTTTGTTTTGTTCCCAATTGGTCATTTCTATTACTAGCAATGTTCTGAGATAAAATTACATTAGGCTATTTTGACCTGGAGTTCCCAAACGTTACTAGAGCCCTCCAGATACCGGTAGATTCCAGCCGCCCCCCTGACATCGGAGGTGCCACACAATTTTTTTCTGTGCACCCAGTTTCACACCTTGATAAAGCTTGTGTATTCTTAAGACCATTACTACTAGTACTACAGAAAGCATAACACATAAATATTGTAAAGAACAAAATTATTCCACTGGGACTATTTTTGGTTTATTTTGGCTGCTTAGGGGGGGGATTGAATCGAATCGTGAATCGAGTTTTTTAATGAAAAAATCTAGATTTTTTTTTTAGGGTGAATCGCCCAGCCCTAGCTGGAGGAGGAGAAACGGCACTCGGAGTAGTCGTACATTTAACCCTTTTGACACCAGGTGTCCTCTTTCCTAATAGCAAAGTGCATTCAACTATTTATCCATCAGAAATGATGAATTGTTGAGAAATTTTAATGTGTACATTTAAAGGCATTTGATGAACATTCATCTGATTTTGCCATAGGCCGAAAACATGCGTGGTACCCTCAATTAAATGCCAGTTCTCAGTTAACTGACCATATGCATGCATGGTGTCCTATAAGCCTACAGATCAGTTACACCTTGCTACTGCTTACACTGTGTTTACCCTAGGCTACACTATAAAAGCACAGTAGTCATATAATATTGTTTATTACATATAATTATGTACTAGGCCTACATTTCATTATAGCAATGCAAACTAATAACATTAGCAATATTGCAATGCCTCACCCCGAGCGGTGGTCTTATATTTTATCATCAGAGGTCTTATATTTGTCTTAAAAAGTCTTATATTTGGTGATCCAAAATGTGCAGAAACCCTAACAGATAGGAAATGTATTGGGAGAGAGAGAGGGAGGGACCCGTGCTGGAATCGAAACCCGGGTCGCTGTGAACACTTATCAAAAGAGAGTAAATGGTATCAGTGTAGTAATACTCTGCCATTGCGGTGGAGAGCAGTGCATTGTCATGTCTGTAGTATTGATGTGTTCTGCCTAAGAAATGTAAAGAATAGTGGCTATGTAGCAATGCAGGAAAAGAGCAAGAGAAGTGGCTATGCAACGTCATAGCATCATAAGTAAGTACGATAACACGCTGACTTGAGCCGTCTGTTGTGTTTGTGCACTATACCTTTGCATGTTGACTGGGCACAATTTCACAACAAATTTGCCATTTCCCTTGCTTGTTTCGCTTTTCTTGGCAAACGTAAAGCAGCAGAAACTTTGCTTTACATACTGCCAGGTTAGGGTTGGGCATGGTTTTGGTCAGGGCACAACAGAGCAGTTTTGCGTTTGGCAACAAAAAATACCCAGTCTGGGCCATAAAGCATTTCTGTATTCGTCCCAAGGAAGGTAAGCTGAAGGCAAAAGCAGTGAATGTGAACATTATCCGATGAGAGAGAAAACGGCGTCCCCATAGTGTTATTTCCGTGTTGCTGCTGGTGAGCAGAGTATTTACACGTCTATCTGGCATTACTGTAGGTAAGCAGAGTATTTACACGTCTATCTGGCATTACTGTAGGTAAGCAGAGTATTTACATGTCTATTTGGCAGTGATGCTGGTGAGTACTAAGCATAGTCACATGTCCAGCTGGCATTGCTGCTGGTGAATAGTGCATTGATGACATATCTAGCAGATGTAAACATGGTAGCACCATCCGACACCAGGTACCACACCAGGTACCATAGCAGGTACCACCATCAAATACATGTTATAAACAAACGCTTACCGAAATTGTTTAAACTTTGTACAGTGTCCATAAAGCACTGTAAGCTATTTCTACTTAATTACCTCAGCCTACGTAGAAAATATGATGATATGATACAACCGCTACTGACTATGAACAGAGCCCCACATTACCATGGGAACTGTCTTGTTGTGACTGGAGCCCTTCCTAGGTGTGGGAAAGCATCATCTTGCTTCTCTGAAACGGTCTGTGTGGTCATCACCATCTTGGCCACTAAAGAAGCAAGAGACAATACTCTTAATTTGGCCAATAACATGTAATTACTCATTAAAAGTCTGAAACTTTTTGACGTTGTTGAATTGTTGACTTTGTATGTATGCATTAGTTAATCAAAAACCTTGTTTTCCCCGAGGGGAAATTGGTTACGTACCGCCATTCCGACATAGATGCTGACGTTATCTATTTTTTCATGAAACTTACCATGGATTTTTCTTTTCAACATACCTCCATTCAGACACAGAGGTGAAGGCTTGGCAGAATGATTGCTCACTCACAGATGTTGACTGGCTGTTGGCTCATTGTTTATGATGAGTCATTATTGAACTGAAAGGAATGTATTGACATTTGATCAGATAGCAAATAGTTGATTGAATATAGCCTGTAAACAAAATTGTCTGTTGTAAACAAAGAAGCGTGTTGTAGTGAGATTTCGTGCAGGTCTTAAGCTGATGTCATGAAGGTTAAGTGTGTGTGTGTGTGTGTGTGCGCGCACGCGTAGCCTTGCCTTATCACTGCACATTGTAAATACCAGAAAAACAACTTGATGAAGGACAACGTTTCTTAATTGATTTTCAATCATAGACCTATTTATTTATCATGACCTGATCTTCTTGATGGCCTGACACGCCACCATATCAGCAATCAGACGGTATTAAGTTAAAAGACTTATATACTGTTAGTGTTGTTGAGCTATGCCATTATTTATTTTCGCAGTGCCAGCTGGCCCTTTTGCTGGATGCAAATTCAGCACGTCACTAGAGTTTGTTTCTCCAGGATATCCCGCACAGCATTAGCGGTGCGGATTTCTTATTATTGTATTGGTAGTTAAATAGTTAAAAGTAGGCCTACAGTTGTTACATGTAATACTTTAATCAACAACCTAAAAGTCTCCGTTATGTGTTATCCCTTCATGAAATAGGCTAGCGTAGCTTGTGTAGGGGCGAAAGTGTCTCACAACTTGAGGCATCTGCTGAGGATTTCAGCACCACACACGAACAGCTCCTATCTTAGGAGTTTGCAAGCCAGATCACGTAGGTATCAATGTGCCTATGGTAGCACGCTGTAGCTACTCCGAGGGCAAATATTGGAAATATTCAGCACCACACTCGCGCGGACAGCTCCCTGTAACAGCAACTTGGTGTCAGAATGTCAGTATGAAAAGGTGTCGGAATGGCGGTCAGCAAGAGAGGCAAACGAGGCATTTTATCTGCGTACAGACATGGCATGAAGTAGGAACAAACCCGAACACATTTATGTCCTAAATATTAACGAAAGACATTTGCACTCTAGAAGACAGGACCGGACAAACTATTCAATGATCCCAATCTCAAGTTTCACCTCTAAGGCCAAAATGCACTGGTGGTGGTTGATGTACTGTGTGTTTGTTTCTACTGCAGGTGCCTGAAGTGGTGGCGTGGGAGGAGGAGGTGTATGAGGATGAGGACGATGAGAATGAGGAGGCCAACTGGAGGAACGAGTACCCAGACGAGGAGGACAGCGATGTGGGCAGCGACGCAGAGGAGCGCTATGGAGGTGTGCACCTTTTACATGCCCCTTCTTTCTTTTTTTCTTTTAAAAAAAAAATAAAAATTGTGTCTTTTAGACTTTATTTGTGATAGTACAGTGAAGATGGTGACAGGAAGTGAGTGGGGAGAAAGAGATGGGTAAGGCCTGGCAAAGGACCCAGGCCGGGAATCGAACCCGGGTCGGCCACATAGTAGATGAGTGCCCCACCGTTAGGCCACGGCAGGGCCCCTTTCTTCTTTTTTTTAACTTTGAAAAATATTTTTAGGGGCTTTATGCGTTTTATTGCATAGGACAGGTTGAGGTGGCGAAGCGAAAGTGGGAGCATCGGGAAATCACCTCGGCCGCAATCAATCCTTCCCGGTGTGACGGTCAATGCCCCACCGTATGTGCCAGGGCCTGGACCTTGCAGGCCCTTTTATTCATTAAAGAGTTCTCAGCAGGGTTGCAGACTGTTTTGGCTTGGACCTGGACAAGTTCATCTGAAAGGGCCCCCCAACCAATACATGTAGTGTAATGAGGACCTTGTTGTGGGCCCCCTCTATGCCTCTAGGCAACTGACCCCTCTGTCCCACTTGTCGGCGTTCTTGGCTCTCACCGACACATGTCATGTAGTTTCCCTGAGGATCAGACATGTACAGTACAGTTACCCCATCCTCCCAGGTTCCCTTAGAGGGGGGCCAAAGTAAAAAAAAAAAGTAAAAGAAAACTTCCAAATTTGATCCAACCTGCGCAGAAACGAATGCATCACTCTGTAGCAACTGTAGACCGGTTAATCTGTGAAGTTACTCGTGTTGGAACAAAAGTATGGCAGGTTTATTTATTTTACTTTTTGCAAGACATTTACTTGTCACCTTTTGAAAGGCTCCTACCTACACTACGGTTTGTACTAGGGATGCAAATTATCGATTAATTCATTAATCATTAGTTGATAGTGTTATCGATCGACTTTCGATTAATTGATAAGCGGCGTTTTTTCACCTGAATTTCATAGGGCCTTTTAAAATATCAGCTAAATAGTTAAAACACTGAGTTCAAAAAGTATATTGTTATATTAAATTATATTATGAGAATTATATTATGATCATTAAGCCCATATTGTATTTTATTGTATGATGTTATATTATATTATTATAATATAATTATAATTATGCATTAGGAAAAGAAAGCTGTTTTCTATGGCATCTCCACACCACCTTTGGGGAGGCATTGCCTTCACCCAGGAGTGAACTAGTAGCCCCACGCCCCCCTCTGTCGCCTTGCCTATATGACAGACAACGTTAAGTGAAACGTGATCAGACTCAGGACTTGTCTGCATATGTTTCAGCCAACCACAAGCATTTTAATTTAATACGCTTCAAAATAAAGAAATGCTATATGTTGGGTAGTGTGTTGTTGTCCATAATGGATAGTAATGTCAACAAAGTTCGTTTCTGAACAAAAAAAAAGTTATTTCCTGTGTCTGTAAGGAGAGCTAATAAGCTAACAGGCTCCATTGAGAATGAATGGAGCTATGACAACACTTACAGCTAACAAGGATTCACCTGAAATTGAACAGATGGTGCTCCTCTTCATGCATGGTCGTATATATTCATGCCCAGTTCAGCTAATACTAGTCTTGATATCTGACAGGGTGTAGTGATTAAAATTACAGCTCACAATTTGAAATGACTACGTTTGTGATTTCGCTAGTTAGCACGCTAAGCTAACCTAGCAAGCTTAACCCTACAGTAAAATGCTGCTTGCAGTGACATTTGCCTGTCTTGAAAAATCGGTTTTCTCATAATCCAAGTAGTAACAACTTACACCATCTGACTTGGCAT
Source organism: Engraulis encrasicolus (assembly GCF_034702125.1). Taxonomy (NCBI): domain Eukaryota; kingdom Metazoa; phylum Chordata; class Actinopteri; order Clupeiformes; family Engraulidae; genus Engraulis; species Engraulis encrasicolus. The sequence goes on from NC_085878.1 coordinate 27,741,392, forward strand.
AATCACAGATTCAAGTACACATCTCCAAAAGACCCACAAGAACTCTAGAAGTTGCAATGACGATTTAATAGATAAAATCTGCGCACCATGGATTTGAGTAGGACTAGAACTAGAACCACTCAACAGTCTCTAGCGCCCTCTAGCGGTTAATCGCGATTAATACATTTTAATCGAGCAACCTCTTGCTCGACAACTAATCTAAAGTCGATTAATCATTTGCATCCCTAGTTTGTACTTAATGCAGTTGAGTAATAGAGCACCAGTGTATGATCTAAATATCCGCGTGTCGTGTGGCGTCTCTACACACTGCTCTCCAATGACAAGACTAGTCAGTTAATCATGTCTCCTGCTGGGCTGCATCCAGGGTGCCTTGACCCTCAGGCTTTACAGCTGTCGGCTCATTAAGACCCCTACATTAACTACACTAACTTAGACCCCCTGCAGAAACATAACCCTGATGCTAAGTGGACTACGTGTTGGTAGAGTGTGGTCAGTAGCATGACATTAGCTCTAAGCCGTGAGTGTGCATGTTATGTTGGTGAAGATACAAAACGGACACTTGATGGGTTCAAAATATGCATTACGATGAATAAGCTGAAAGCCATGAACAAAGAGCATGCATGAAATATAAAAAACAAAATGCTTTAATTCAGTTTCCACATGTTTTTCTTTATAGTTAGGTGTGTGTGTGTGTGTGTGTGTGTGTGTGTGTGTGTGTGTGTGTGTGTGTGTGTGTGTGTGTGTGTGTGTGTGTGTGTGTGTGTGTGTGTGTGTGTGTGTGTGTGTGTGTGTGTGTGTGTGTGTGTGTGTGTGTGTGTGTGTGTGTGTGTTTGTTGTGTCTATTATTGGTAGTCGTCATATTTGGAGAGGGAGGTGTTGTTCAGGCATGAAAATCCCTCACCTTTCGGCGAAATTCGCCGTTTTGAAATCAAAATGGGTCATTTCTGTGAATCGTGTAGATCCGAGGAGAAAAAAATTGGGGGGGGGGGGTCAAGCGAGGAGAAAACTGTAGCGCCAACTTACTGTAGGTCTATCATTAACTAGCGCTCTAACGCAGAAAACTTCATACAGTTTCAGAAGAGATTCCACAACTGACAATGACGTTTGACCAATCACAACATTTGTTGCTGTCGGCACAGCCAATAAAGTGAACGAGCACAATCTAAGTCCCGCCCGTCATACTTGTCTTTGAAAGCCCAGTTTTAAACAGGTGATGCTTTGGTCTGCGGGGCTGGCGTAGTTGTATTAAATATCTTTCTTTATAGTTCTAGAACATCTCTCAAATGTCCAAACGATCTGTCACAGATAGTCTACACGTTTCCCATAGAGGTGGCTATTTGAGATCATGATACTTGTTATGAGATGAGACAAGACGCAAGCATTTTGATGAGAAGTGAGTGGATGTAGTTAGCCACAGTGGGTAAGCTGTTTTTCCTAATAATTTGAAACCGCATTTGCCCTGCCCACGTGACAAAATTATTTATTCTCAAAAGAGCTCCGTTAATGAAAGCTTGGGTAGGCCTACGGCACGTTTTCCTGACGGCTATTTTAACGGATCTGTGCGCTACGAAATGGCGAAAGTATCTAGTAGGCACTACAGAGAAGAAGCGCATGTAGGCTACGCGAGGCATCCAACATCATGCTTCGAATCATATGCTGCGGCTTCTTATAGCACGCACGAGAGAGGGAGAGGGAGAAAGAGCGAAGCCTAACTTAGTCAATCGTTTGACACGGGACAAAATGTTATAGGAATCATGCCACGTTTTTTTGTAATCCCTTGGTAGCCTACATCTATCTATCTATCTATCTATCTATCTATCTATCTATCTATCTATCTATCTATCTATCTATCTATCTATCTATCTATCTATCTATCTATCTATCTATCTATCTATCTGCCCCCCCCATCAGACATGACAGCATGACAATCATGAAGTAACGAAGATGGTTGTCAGTTCTTTATGTTCACTGTCCCTGGGTTGCTACAATATGCTCAAAATTCATCATTTAAAGACGGTTTTAGCTCAATTTTCTCCCATGGGAGAGCATGCCCCCAGACCCCCCTAGTATGACTCTTATACAACACTATCCCCCAAAAAAGCAACTGCACACCACACATGCGCACGCACCGCTGCAGCACACGCGCCGCCCCGTGCCACCGCGCCACGCCGCATCTTTCTCACCTTTTTCACCCCTGATCCGTTTTCATGCCTGGTTGTTTGTACCCTTAAACCTGCTTTTATTTTGAGACCCACATTGGATTGTGACTTGGCATCATTATATCTGTAACATTCATTTGCATACTGTATGTACATATTATGAATTGCGGACATAAATAAAGTAGTTAAAATGTGTGTGTTGTCAGGTGGCTGGGACGAGGAGCATTCGTACAGCAGGAGGACATGGGAGCGCTACCAGCGGGAGGTGCTGAGGGAGTTGGGGGACGATGACGACGACGAGGACAAAGACTTAGACTCCGACTGAGGCCCTCGTCTGTCTGTTTGGCCACCCGTCTGCCTGCCTGCCTGCCTGCGCGAGTGTGTGTGTTTGTTCCCGTCTGCTTGCTTCTGTGTGTGAAAGAGGGGCCATTTCTACTGCGTGAAGTTTTTGTGAGAGTTAATGTTGTGCAAAACAAAGTGTATGTTGCGTGCGCGTGCGTGTGTTTCTGGGTGTGTTAGATTTCTCCTCTGTGTAGGTAGTGAGGTTTGTTTGTGTTTGCGCTGTTTGTGGAGGAGAGGAGTGGTGGTGACATGATGCGTGTGTTTTTTCTCATGAGCTGTGGTGAAGTGCATGTGTGTGTATTAGTATGCGTATGATGGTAGTATGATTTTGTGGAAGCGTGGAGTGCTCTTTCTGTTGTGTGTATGTTCTGATGTTGTGTTTGTACTGACATTAACCCATTCATTCCACATGGGGTTCAAAACACTTTAAACCTTTTGTAAATATGTAGATGTATATTAAAAATAATAAAGCATTCAAAATAAATGTTATGATTCCAAAGAGCAGTTTTTTCACATTGCATGGTGAACGATGACTGACAGGAGCACAACGGTGTTCAGTGTGTGTGGAGTAGATCAGTAGTTTCTTAACTGGTGGGTTGGGACCCAAAAGTGGGTCGCGGAGCTGTGTAGTAAAAATGTATGAAATCGAGCCTTGTATTGCCAGTCACAGAAATGTAGATGTGGTACTGAATAAATTACTGTGATGTCAAAGACTGAGTGAAACTGAGTTGATTCTCCTCTCCACTAGTTGATAGACATGTTTTATGTCAGCATACAATGCAAATGCAGATGCATATTATGAAACGCATGGCATGGGTGATAATTAAGCTATATGAAGTTTCCGACAGTGCAACAAAATATTGAGTCACAATGTAATGACCATGGAAAATTATGGGTCCCATTCCAACTAGAGTAGATGACTCCATACACATTGGCGCAATGAAAAGATTTTTGCTTGCATTCACTACTGCTTCCATAGGCCTACATTTCAGTAGTCACTGAAGCAGTCTTAAACCGCTGACATTCCTTTTCTCTAACGGGTTCTGATTTAAGGATTTCATTCTGCGTTTCAATCCAGTCTTTCCCAAGTTAAGAGAAATAAGACACCTTTGAAAAATGTCCCTTTGTTTTATAAATGGGGCCAGGGAATTCCTGTAACGTCATAACATTTTAATCCAGGCTGTTCCAATGGACAGTCGGAGAATTGTATACTTTTGCAAGCGAAGTCAGGGAATATTCATTAAGGATCAATAGCTAAATAGTTATGCATCATTCTGCCAATCATTTATTTTGCCTCGAACCTCGCAGTGAACTGTCCATCTCTGAATGCCTAATAAAAAACTGAAAACATTACTTTTCAAGAAGTGCACTGTAATGATTTATGTAGGTTAGGATTATAACTGGTTGACAGTCATTATATTGGATATCTTCTCAAAGGAAGCCACAGAAACTCAGATTTTAATTATACATTTCAAGTTCAGGGAAAGTCATGAAATCTTATATTGGAGGGAAAGTCTGTAGGCCAAAGAATGTTCCAAGTCGGTCAAATGGTGCATTTTTAATCGAAATTGAGTAATTTCAAAATGACCAATCCATTTTCAATTGAACAGGATTTAAAAGCCAAGAATACTATACATTTTCTTGATCAGTAAAACAAATGATCCCGACACATTAGTTTGTAAACCTTTTATTGCTCCCAAATAAAAAGTGTAAAAGTCAGTGTACAGCCTGTGTGTTGTTTTGATTTGTTCAGTGACTGATTGGCTCCAGCCATCAGTTTAAAAAGATATGAAGCTGGGAGATACAGATGACTGTGCAAACAAAAAAAACAGTAATAATGACAAGACTTATGGTATAACATCACAGTGACTGACAGGGAACCCCTCATATACTCATAATTCCAATAAACTAACAGAATGGCCATCAAAAACACAGCGGAATGGTATGGTTGACCTGCACACTCCTCAAATACACATTTTAGTGAATACACTCTGACTGTATGACACTCAGACTGTACTAACACTAGAATATTGTGAAATGATTGCTTTCAACATCCTTTTTTAGGAAAAGCAGGAAAACTCAAACATTCATAGATATGCATTCAGTCACCTGATATCTCAAAGTCTTTAAAGTGATTTACGGTAAATAAAAAAAAGACCTACTGCATAATGTAAAGTTGTATAGCAGCATAATATATTATTCTGTAAAGAATAGACTCAGAATTTCAAAGGCCTGAAAATTATATAAATTCTGAAAAGAAAAAAAATCTAAATCAAGACATAAACCGAAGAACACAGCACACTAAATACTATTTCTCTGAATGATTAATTAAAATATTTAAACTGTACATACACTGAAACAGTAAGTCTCGGAAATCTTTACCGTCCTTTAAAAACAGTGTATAAATAACATATATATATATATATATCGATGTTTTATTAAAATAAAATAATAAAACACACAATTGAAGCGGTAGTCCATAATCTCAGAAGAGCCAATGTCAGCCATTCAGACTCGCTACCCGATACTGTCCCCTGCAGGAATGGAGGCCATTACTGCACTGCATGGTAGGCCTGGCCTGCTAGGCTGAAGAACTCAAGTACCCCGGGTCTCTTGGACAGCAGCAATCCATAAGGCTGAGGAAGGGCCCCAAGGCTTTTGCGGAGTGTGTGTGTGTGTGTGTGTGTGTGTGTGTGTGCGTGTGTGCGCACACGCACCCAAAGGCATTTGGTGTGGGTGCGTGCGTGTGTGTGTATGTTTAGCCCTGAAGGCTTTCAGCATCACTGTTCCTCAGTGATGTTCCTGAGTGGAGCACAATACCCCGGTGAGCGCACACATGAAAACGCAGAAAAGTGTGTGTGTGTGTGTGTGTGTGCGTGCGTGCGTGCGTGTGTGGGTGTGTGTGGGAGTTCTTGGTGTTGTGGTGCTCCCCCAAATCGAACAGCTCATATGAAGTACAGAGCACCAAGTGAAAGTGTGTTAGTGCACGTTTGTTTTATGTGGAACAGTCCCAAGTGGATACCATTTTAATATGTATATTTATATTATATTTTTATATTATTTGCTCCACAGGGAGCATTTTCTTGTTGTGAGGCCTCGCATGGAGGGGACGAGTCCTTAAGTACCCAACAGGGTCCAGGGGTCGGGTAACGGCAAGTGGGGGTGCCTGGCGAGTGACTGCTGGTGTGGAGGGGGAGGGCAGTGAGTTCACAGGCTGTCCGTCTCAAACACTCTTACTCAGGTCTTTCTCCGACAAGACACAGAAGCAGGTAAACTGAGTAAAATTCGTGAGGCCACCTGGAAGGGGAAGAGGGAAAGAAACATCTGTCAGCCAACGGAGTCCCCAAGATACTATTCCAAGCACTGTGTGTACTGACTAACTGACACAGGTAGGTCGATTCAAAGTACAGAGTCAGAGAGTGAATCTTCTAATAGACAAGACTCTGTGGCTTTCTTAACAAATAGAATGGGGGCATTACTCCTCTATTTGAAGGTTAACTGCTTTCAGTTATCTACGTAGCCCACTAAACTTGCTTTTCAGAATACACACATGTTCTTACAGCTGTTTATCTTGTCCAAGTGAGGACAAACTTGAAGTGCCATCTTCATAAAGGGCACACAAAACATGTTTACCCAAATTAGTAGTGAGCAATACGCACATAGCCTGAATTGGTTCTTGTTTAGACAACCTAATAATTAAGAATTCGCAAGAAATATAGCTCAAGTAATCACCTTACAGCACGCACGCAGGAAAACAAAAGCAAAAAGGCAGTAACTGCATTGTGGTGGAACATGAGTCATTATGATTTTAATGACAGATCAGAATATAATAAACATTAAATAAAATTATCTGTAAAGTAAGTTGTAATATAAAGTAACTGCCACATGTCCATAGTCCTAGTAGTCCTAAAACTACTGGCTGGAAAACATGATCATTTTAACTTAAGTCAATGTACTCAGTTCAAAGCTCTGCGTGGTTACTGCCTTTGTGCTTTGTAGGACAGGTATGTACTCACGCAGTAGTTTTGTAATGATGGGCGGCCTCTTGGACTCGGGCAGGTAGATGCCCAGGAAGTAGACGGGCACGCCGGACAGGGCGATGGCGATGCCAATCAGGGAGTTGAGCGTGTCGCTGTAGAGGGGCACCGCCACCAGGAATATCGTACAGCAGCAGAAGATGATGGGGTACAGCAGTGTCAGCTGCAAACACAAACACACACACATAGACATGCAAAGAAAGTAGATTAATGTCAATGCAAGAGCTTCAATCAAGTATTATCAAGACTTTCTCCTATTAGAGTTTTCCCTATTGGTTATTGGTAGCCACACAGAACACATTATACATAATGAACACCAGGCTCTGATTTTATTCCACCATGTGGGAACAGGTTTTACAGCCTGTCAGACCCCCTGTAGAGCTGTGTATGAGGACAACAGTCCCATGCTCAGGGCACATCAGAAGGAAGGAGGAGGATGAAGAGGAGCACTGGTCACAGTCCTCCTCCAGCCACTTGCCTCACAGCAGGATGTGCTGATGAAACTCCCCACCCCTACCTCCCCTGTCATGATAAGTCAGGACAACTCCCTGACCAAAGACAACTGCTTTTGCTTGATATATTCAGCTACTGCCATGTTGGGTCATCTGACTTTCCCCTACCCTCCAAACAAACTTTACCCAGACTGACCTTGGTTTCACATGGAAGTGTACGAGTGAATGCCGTACACGACTACATGGGTAGTTAGCTGCTGAATCCTCTTGCCAAACAAGTTTCATTTCTAAGCAGTACTTGCATCGTTATACACACTGAGGATGGCTTCAGGCCGACGCATGTCTGCGTAACCTGTACCTGGTGCATTGAACGTTTTAGCCAAGAGGACAAGCAAGACCGTGCAGGCTTTTTCTACCCCATCTGATCACTTTCATTGCGTACACACTCAAAGACAATAATAAAAACTATCTAGGTTTGAGCACACCTTCGAATGAAACTTACCTTCAGGGGTCTGGGTCTGTCAGGTTCCTTCCAGCGCAGGTAGATCTGTCCGGCGATCGACAGCCCCACGAAGAACCAGTAGCTGAAGCTGTAGTAGTTGATGAGCTGGAAGACGTCCTCCACAGCCAAATAGATCAACGCCATGCCACACTGTTGGACAGCCAAGGGAAACATAACGATATAGTTAATGGACTCTTTTATCCAAAGTGACTTCCAGTTATTTAAAGTGATACAGTACCATTTTTAGAAATAAGCTTATTTTACACCCCTCCTTGGGTTAAATGACTGAGTTTTAGCTTTCTCCTGTACTTTCAACCGTTCTCCGAGTATGGCAGTGCAACATTGTTAACATAAACACAGACGCCAGCTGGTCTCATGGGACTCAATGTTAATTGGTAGCTTGGATTTAAAATGTGCACTCCCATACTCAGAGAACGGCAGGAGGTACAGGAAAAAGGTAAAACTAATTTAACTCAAGGTGAGCTGCAATATTAGCTGATTTCTAAAAATGGTATAATTTCACTCTAAGTATTGGGTAATGATAACAATCCACACAACAACATTCTGCACAATGTTCATAAGACAAGTGAGAAATAAGCATGAGGACAGTACTGCATGTCTGATGGTTCTCATCGTTCAACAGTGATGGGCTAAGGGGCCAGGTTTGAAGGCAATGAATGGAGGAGGCCTTTAAATTGTAACTGAAATCATCCAAGGAAACCAGGTGCTCCTTTGACCAGGATGTAGTACTTTTTGCCCAGGAAAGTAATTTCATGACACACAAAAAGTAACTACAGTATATTACAGTAAGGATTAAGGAAATGTCAGATACTAATGTTAAACTGAAATAAGACTGAAGACAAACACCTTAAATCAGCACATATAGGTCAACCACATCATTAAAGGGGAAACATGGCAATTTAGAACCTGGAAGCTGTGGTGGTTCTAATGTGAAAACTGACTGACTCTCGTTTATGAGTCACTTTGGAATAAATTCATCATACCAAATGTAGTGTGTGATCTACAGAAAGTGAGACCTAATGTAGATCCATTTACACAGAAGTGTAGTACGTAAACAGCGACGATTGTTTGCCTTAATTACCTTGACACACAATACGATGGGAGTCGGCCAACAACAGTCCTAAATAGGAAATCCTGAATGATGTGTTCCTGTGGTGTCATATAAGACAGCCTCAGATTCTAAGGTAGTGTTTCTCAACGGGGGCGCTACGGCCCTTCAGGGGGCAATGCGGAGCCCCAGAGTGGCGTTGAGAAGGATACAGTTGAGAGGGGGCAGTGCCTAGTAGCCATTGGGGGCATTAGTCCATTTAATTTTTTAATACTAAAGGGGGTGTTGACAGTCTTATCATGAGGTCAAGGGGGCATTGGGAGTTTTAGGATGAGGTCAAGGGGTCGTTTGTTCAAAAAAGGTTGAGAACTACTGTTCTAAGGTTTTTTTTGTCTCTGGCCTCTGTCCGTCTGGCAGGTGTGTTTTTTGTTCTGTGTTCAGTGGCTAAACGGGTAAAATGTCAGTGGAGAATACATTACGTTGAAGAGAAGGGCGGGAATGGGGGTGATTCGCTCGACGTGAATCATGGACAAGGCGTCCGGTAGATGACCCTCTCGCGCCCCCACGTAGAACAGCCTGGAAGACAACAGAACAGACGGACATGTTTTACACAGGGTTGCATAAGAGGGCAGACTTCGGAAAATGATTGGTCACAAAAACAAGCATACGCACTAAGCTGAAGACTGAGAAATCAACAAAAATCAGAAGCAATGGGTCTAAAAAATATTTTAAAGCATTGTCAACATGTTTAAAAGTAAAAATATACAGTATATGTTTAATCTGGTCTTAAAAAGATTGTGTTGCAAAGATTTTGCTCCTGGTCTAAATGGGTTAAAGAACAATATTGATTTTGAGGAAATGCAATGAGGAAAGGAAAGGAGATACAAGACTTGACACACGCAACCTGAAGCTTAGTATGGACTGCATTGGCAGGATGGGAATAGATAATTGGCTTAACTGTGTACAGACTAATACAATCATCTTTAGAGCCATGCTTAGAGGAATTAAACTCATTTAGCACAATAATTGTTTCTGATGAGTCTGCCATCCTTAAATCTGTTCTCAACCGTGTTCATCTACTGTACTTAACTGCAACAGAGCAGACTGAAACCTGCACAGACTTGCATGATGATCTATATCCAGATCTTGATACAAATGAACTCAAGAAAGGCACAAGTTGGAAAGTGACTCAGCCACTCAGTCAAGTAGGTCAATCTGTATGTCAAACCAACTCCTCTTCTTTTGTCTTCTTGCTATTCTCTCTTGTTTCTGTCCCTACTTTCTACCTCTCTTTCACTCCATCTTTTAACATTGATGTTTTTTACCATTTGTTAAGCACTCTGAGCCACATGCCTTGTATGATATAGTGCTATACAAATACAGTTATTATTATTATGCAAGATTACAATAAAACTGTAACAGGCCAACAAAAAATAACATGTTTACACTAAAACGCAGCATCACCCTTTGCAGAACTGTGTCACACACCTGACCTTCTTCGGCTGCTTATCAGCCAACCATGACATGTCTCCACGTGAGATCTAATGATTTATCCATTTACCCTTTCCCTTAAATACCACCTCCTCTAGGCTCCAGTGGAGAGAGCATAGCCCATAGCCCAGGGTGGTGGGCACCAGGGGCCCCAGATGGAGGCCACTACAGTGTGTTTACCATGCAAAGTTGCCCCCATAAAGGCCAGGGAAGCAGAACTAACTCGGAGGAGCCTCAACTACCATGGCCACCACCACTGCAAATGCAAAAAAAAAGGTAGGCCCCGCCTCCAGACAGACACACAGACACATACGTTTCAGTTGAATGTACAGTTATGGCTACTACATACTCGACTTTAAAATGAGACCATCATCTCACGTTTACCATCTCTTGAGGTAGACTGTTAACATTCAGATGAGACCCCAGGTGAAAAAGTGGTTCAATTTAGTACAATAAAAGCACAACTGAAGTGTACTTAGCATGTTAAAAGCGCACTCACACTTTTTGTGCTAAGAAAAAGTATGTTTACAATATGCTTATTTAAAGTGTACTTAAAATTAGATGTAATTAAGTTGCTCTCAAAGAAAGTACACTTTGCGAACCATACATAAAGTGCACTTAGAAGATGTTTGGCTAAAGTGTATTTAGAGGAATATACTAATAGTGTTCTAATAGTGAACTTACTAAAAGTGTATTTTTTAATAACATATTGCAATTGCACTTTTTGTACGTGCACTTTGATTATACTTCACCCAAGTGACTTCGAAGTGTGATTTTCTATAGTGCGCTTTAAAGTAAATCACTTTAACATATTGGAAGTATACTTTTTCTAAGTGCACCATGATTGTACTTCACCCAAATATATTCAAAGTGTGCTTACACAAAGTGCATTTACCCATCATGCACCATCATGCATGTACCATCATGTAATGCACTTCTTGGAGCTCAATTTCTCAAACAGAAAGCCATTGACCTCTAAGGAATATCTTTGGTTTGCATGAAAATATTACTCATTGTTATATTCTGCGTTTATTGTAGGAGTTTTAAAATTTTAAAGTGGTACACAAAAAATGACCATGTTCCCACCGTCATTATGATGGTCACGTATATGTTCTGGTATATATAGGCTCACACTTCCCATGGTGAGAGGTAAGTTGGAACTAGTTGTTCAAACAAAGAATCAAGGGTCACCATTAGTGATCAATTCAAATGATCAATTGCAGGAAGGTGGAACAAGAATGAAATAAAGTGAAATGTGTATCTGAAATCTCTGTAACAATGCAATGATTGTAAATGTCAGTCGTGCTAGGCATGCATACTGTATCACTACTGTGACATGTGGCTGTGTGTAATGTACAAGCTCTGAGGACCAGCATGGATTGTACTATTACATTTATATTATTTCATGTACTTGGGAGTGTACTGTAAATATACTTCAAGCATACCTGTTATATATTTACAATACTTAATATGATATACTTTTTACAGACTTAAAATGTTCCAATGTAGTCCAAAGAAGCATGAAGTTAATATACTTTTATTGTACTTCTAGTAACAATAAAATGTTATAGAAGTGTACTCAAGCACACTATTAATGCCATACGAATGCATGAAAAGCGTGTTTGGAGCATACTTTCAAAAGTATGCTTGTAGTGCACTTAAAGTTGTCCAAAAGCGGTGCCAATTTAGCATCCTCAGTGTGCTGCAAGTGTGCTGAAGTACTGCTTTAGTAGTGCTTCAGCGCACTAATAGTGCAATGAAGCGCACTTTAAATCGCCGAAAATAGTACACTTTGTACTAAGTACGGTCAAAAAAAGTACACTTTAAGTATATGGGTTTTTCACCTGGGACGGCAGATTTTTTGAAGTTGAGGTCTGTTACAAAACAACATTCCTAATGACGTTTTTCCCTCATGTGACAATCAATAAGAGCCATGTTCTTATGCTGTAATGACGAACGTTGCAGGTCTGCCTGGCCTCCGATCAATGTGAAGTTAGCTATTGACCAGGCCGCTGAGAGAGCACCGCCATTGATTAGTGACCATGATCACTGATAAAGTTAGAATGAGTCATTGTTGTCCAGACCTACAGTACCAATGTGTCTCAGGCCACATCGTGTCAGGAATTGCACTGTAGCCCAAAAAGCTGTACTGTGCTTTTGGATGAAACAATCTGCATGCTAAATGTAACGAAACCTTTGCACAGAAAGGAAGGTGAAATGTCTTTGTTGAGGTTTGAGATGTTGGTTTTAAATAATGGCAGTGTGCTGGGCATTGGGTGTGGGGGTCAGAAATTATGGGAGAATACCATAGACTGTAAGGAGAATATGGGGAAGGGACAAGAGATGAGCGTGAAATATGGTAGAATATGGTGGGGGGGCTTGTACTGTTCCGCCGGAGACCCAGGTTTGCTTCTAGCCCATACCTTGAGGCTGCGATGATTGAGGCATTGAGGCCACCGTAGCAAGACAGGGCCACGGCGATGGGGATGGTCCAGCTCATCACTCCCAATGTGTGGTCTGCAAATGTCTGGTGGAGAGAGAGAGAGAGAGAGAGAGAGAGAGAGAGAGAGAGAGAGAGAGAGAGAGAGAGAGAGAGAGAGAGAGAGAGAGAGAGAGAGAGAGAGAAGAGAGAAAGAAAAGAGAGAGAGAGAGAGAGAGAGAGAGAGAGAGAGAGATTAAGAAATGATTCAATTTGCGTTGTCCCTCATGAACTCCCCGTCTGGTGTCTACGTACTCCCCCATACGCGTCTGGCTGTGGTGTCGTCTGGCCTTGCATAAAGACGGTGTGATGTCTCAATAATGAGTTCCCAACATTCAGTCCAGATCTTGGGAGTAAACTCTCCTATTGTCTAATAAGCAGAATATTTCCTTATCCATTTAACACCACACACACCACACCACAAACAGATGGCTTTTTTTTCCCCAATTGCATGCTGATTTGCTGATAAACCTTTTCTCATCATAAGAATAAATGACTGCACAGAAACAGAGGGAGACTGAGATAGATAGATCTTACCACAGCTACGGCATCGCTGGCGAGTATGGCACTCATGTCCAGAACGGCGTAATAGGCCACGTTGGTCAGGATGTAGATGATAGTCACAATGGGCATGGAGATCGCAATGGCCAAAGGCAAGTTCCTGAGATGCAACATTAGAAATTGAAATATTAGCAATCAAATACACATGGTAAATGAACTGACTTAGAAACTTTTCTACTCCTACAAGAACTCAAAGTGCTCTACAATGCATGTCTCACATTCACCAAATACAGTCATGGGTAAATGATGGTACACTGGTATCATCTTGTGCATGCATGGGAGTGATATTTTAAACCAGTTCTCACGCGATGGTTGTTACCAACCATCTGGAACATTGTCAATCGCTTAGCTCTGGAAAGGCGTTAGGTGTGTTCAAAACAGTTCGAACCTGATTGGAAAATTCACGTGGCTTTTTTTGAATCAGTACTACTTCAACCACTGACTTGTATATACTCCGCTCCGCGATCCCACCCCGCAATTCTGATTGGACATGCTGTGAAATATCTGATTCCTTTGGGCTTGTCTAAGATTCCCAGACCTAAGTGCGAGCTCACAAAGTTTAACGAAGATGCACTAAGCACGAAGGGTTTGCGTGAGAGCCTGAGAGGCTTGTGATATTTACCTCTCTGGGTTCTTGATCTCCTCGGTTACAAAGTTAAGCGTGTCCCATCCAGAGTAGGAGAAGAGAGCGGAGTAGAGGGCCAGGGCTATGTCTCCGGGGTTCGTGGAGGAGCCCGTGAAGGAGGATTCAAAGTTCATTGTGTTACCTGTAACGCGCGCACACACACACACACACAGTAAATTGCTTGACAATGTCTGCTATAGCAGATCGGAAACGAGCTGAAACATCAACATGCTCATAAAATGAAGTGGTGATGAAGTAGCAGTGTTGCGCTCTTCTGCACTGAAAACTCTGAAACTTTGAAAAGATGCTCCTGCAAACAAAGACTTTCAAGGGGTACAGACCCTCACAAATCTGGGGTGAATTTCTCGAAAACAAAGTTGCTTACTACATTAGTTTCTTTGTTGCTTTCAATGCATTTCCCCATTGGCAACTACCGAAGTTGCTAACAGGCTAACAACTTCCCTTTTGAGAAACTCCTGGGCAGAACAAGTTATGGTGTACAAGTACAAGTTACTCACCTTCACAGAGCTTGACGACCCCTGTAATGATGATGACAATGAGGGCCAGTACTTTGGCGTAGGTGAATATATCCTGCACTCTGGTACCCCACTTGACATAGGCAGCGTTTATGAATGTCAGCAAACCTGAAAGAGCAGAGAACATTTATTTCTTTAAATAATGTGAGGGGCGGATCATTCCTCAAAATGCACCTCAACTATACAAGTAGGGTTTCACCCAGCACTTAATTGTCAAGGCAGCCACCTACCATCTTGACTAGGTCCAGTGAAAAGATAAAGATTTTGCATTTTTTTGCTCCACCAAAAACTGTCTAGGGGTTTTCATATAATATTTCCAATAAAACTGCACAATATAGCCTAATAATGGTCTTTGATACTGGCAAACCCTTACCATGTTGACAAAGGAAAATTATAACAGAAACACTGAAAACAGTGGGCATCCAACTATGAATTGCTCTAAGGACGGACATGTGAACCTAAAAGCAACTCATAAAAGCATCTCCTAAATATAATATAATATGATTAGAACTCAGATGGGGAGAAGGTCACCACAAACTGCTCAGAGAGTGAGTGAAGTAAACATGATGATGGGACACGACTCAAACCAACTTCTCATCGTCTTAACTGATTCAGTGGTGGGAAAATAAATGGATGGACAGATACAATCATGTTCCCTCACAGAGCTTCCGGCCGGTGGTAGGGAGCAGACCCCATTCTCAGGCTCTGCCGACCTCTGACCTTTCAGAAGTGCAGCTGTTTGTGTTATGAACAAACAACACGGCAGTATATTTTAGGACTATGATGACGTAAGGAACCATCTTAAAAACAGCCCCACTGATAAAAACACTATATGGAAAGCCATCTTAAAAACAGTTCCACTGATAAAAACACTGACCATCATGCACTATATGGAAAGCCATCTTAGAAACAGTTCCACTGATAAAAAACACTGACCATTATGCACTAGATGGGAATGGTGGCAGTCAGCAGTTTACAAGAATACAGTACATGGATATTTCATATGTCTTTGTTACATACATGGGGTGGGATACTGAGTAAGGCAGATAGTGACATTGTAGCTCGTCAGCATATACGGTGCCTTGTGGAGACTATATTTTTAAATGTAACAACACCCCATGTCCACACATTATCTGCATGCTCATGCTACTGGTGCCGTTCTGGATCATGATTGTGTTATATGAGAGTGCTAAAATATATTACGCCAACAACACCATCATCCTCCACCTCTGCACGAACAATAAACACCTAAAACTCAATTAAGTGCGTCGTAGTGCGGGCACACGAGGCCTCTCTCACGTCAGTGGCACAACTGTGTTAATGTGAACGTGAACCAGGGGCTGTGATTAGCCAAAGGCAGTAAAAAGCGGAGCAAAAAAAATGAGAGATCCCTGTGTGTGGTTACAGAGTGTGTGTGTGTTTGTGTGTGTGTGTGTGTGTGTGTGTGTGTGTGTGTGTGTGTGTGTGTGCGTGTGCGTGTGCGTGTGCGTGTGCATGTGTGCGCGTGTTAAGGATGAATTTGCTACTGTGTATATTATGGTATTTGTCTTAACACTTTGTAATTGTTATTTAGCAGTATGTTTGAATTCTTTTTTTTTTGTCGCTGCTTCGTATTTTTAATTTTTCAATCAGGAAGACCAGATGGCATATAGACTGTACAGCAGCATGACTCACATATGCAGGCGGCTGCGATGAGGCGCGAGGCGGAGTAGGGCGGCTCGCAGGTGGGGAAGAGCGGCTGCACCAGGTAGTTGGCGAAGGTGATGGCGATGATGGCCTGGCTGGTGGGCTCGATGATCAGCAGCGACGTCCACAGCCGGATGAAGGCGATGAAGCCGCCAAACGACTCCAGGATGTAGGCGTAGCTGGCTCCCGACTGCAAAGGCAAAACACGTTCCATGTCAGGGATTACATTACATTACACTTAGGTGACTCTTTCTTATCCAAAGCAGTGGTGTAGTCTACGTAGAACGCGGGTATACGGAGTATACCCACTTCTAAATTTCAGGGATATCAGTATACCCACTTAAAATTGATTGATCCATTGTTTTGAATAGCATAAATATATACTGTATACCCACTTCAAAAAAATGCTCAAATATACAGTATACCCACTATAAAAAAGTAGACTACACCACTGATCCAAAGCGACTTACAGATATATTAGAGGCAATTGGTTACAGTCCCTGGAGCAATGTGGGGTTAGGTGCCTTGCTCATGGGCACTTCAGCCATGAATGGAGGTGTATGAATTGGTAGGGGCAGGATACGAACCTGCAATCCTGTGATCTACAGTCCAACTCCCTAACCATTACACCACAGCTGCCCAGGGATCAAGGGACCGTAATCTATATGAAGCAAAATTGAGTCCTAAATGAAGTACGCATCTCTAACTTGGTGATGGTGGCGACCAAATCTGCATAGCACAGCAGTACCATACATACAACAAAGGCATACCAATGCAATACCAGCACAACAATGTATGAAATATAGAGTATCTACCTAGGTGATGGTGGTGACCAGCTCTGCATAGCACAGCACCATTACATACAATAAAGGCATATTCCAAGCACATCAGTGTAAATATCAAAACATGCAAAGACATACATCAAAAGAATGTATGCTAGGGATCTTAATCTCAGTGAAGTGGATGAAGAACTAAATGAAGTCCATCTGTACCTTGGTGATGGTGGTCCCCAGCTCGGCGTAGCAGAGCGCCCCGATGACTGAGAAGATGCCGCCGATGGCCCAGATGACCAGGGACAGCCCGTAGGAGGCGCTGTAGATCAGCACCCCCTTTGGCGACACGAAGATGCCGGAGCCGATCATGTTGCCCACGATCAGGCTGATGCCGTTGAGCAGCGAGATCTCTTTCTTCAGCTGCATGGGCTGATTAGCGCTGCCCGACTCCTGGCCTCCAGCTCCAGCTCCTGGGTCTGAGGTCCCATTCAGCTTCCTGGATTCCTCCTGGGTCGCCATGGCCTGCTTGTGTTGTGTTGTGTGGTGTTGTCTGGTGTGGTCTGGTCCGAAAGGCCTCTGGGGTGTTGGCAGTGCAGGCTACTGATCTAGCCTATGGAGTGGGCCACCAGTCTAGCCTATGGTACATTCACAAAGCACAAAAATAAACAGAGATGTTAGTTGAAGTGTTACTTCTTTTACAGCTGTGTTATGGTGCTCATGTTATCAGCTTCAACAACTGTAATTGACACAGTAGAAACGCATGAGAAAAAAAAACATCAGCTTGAAAAAAAAATCTATATTCAGTCACTGAGACACAGAAACGCCACCTAATTGCACCATCACATTATTATTTAAATACCAATAAAAGGCCATTTGTTGTGTTCAAGTTAAAGGTCAGACAGGCATGCAATCAAGGAGCGTTTAAAGGCACACAATTTATGCATGCCAATGACCTAACCTTTCCTAGGTCACAGGGTCGTCTGGACGTCATGTGACATCTCAACTTGTGTCTAATGCACTCACCTGCGTGTGAAGTGAGTTCATGGTAAATCATGCAATGTGTTAGCCATGTGCCAAATGCACTATGAACTGAGCACTCACGCTATCCACTTCACATCATCTTTTGCTTTGACCCCATTAGAGAAATAAAAGCTTTAATTTCCACCTCCAAAGTTACGCTGTTCACGGTCATGACTGTCACAAGGAAGTTAACAGATATTACAAATATTGCTCCCAAAAATAAAACCAGCATAGTTGCGACCTTGACCTCGGAGCTCTGAGCGCATTTGTTTGTGTCTGAAAATCAGGCCTTACTGTTTTATAGGACTTGGACACTTTGCAGCAATGCCCTTCCTGTTGTTGTCTTGTGCCCCATGTGAGTCACCTACAGTGGCATGAACTGCACACATAATGCAGATGAGATAGTCTGGCACATTACCACCAATAGCAGTGCAAGGAATAATGTAACATTTCGGACTGTGGGTGGATATGTGTGTTAGTTTCACTAACATTGAGCTAGAAGAAGTGTTTGAAACACTTTTATGGCTAAACTCAGAGCATCAATCTCCCCCCTTCCTTGAGAAAAAGCTCTCCACAGACACAGCAGTGCAATCCAACTCTTACATATAAATCCTTTCAAGCCCATCAGTAGCCCATCTGATGAAGAGAATTGAAGAAAAAAAAAAGAAAACCAGTTTCAGTTTTCAAAGATCTTAGAGAAAGTGCACTTCAAAATAATGATGGTATGGAAAGTGAAGAAAGAAGAAACAGCAGGGCAGCTTTGCTTCTATTGTTTGTCACTCCAGTTGGGTTGCCCTCGCTATATCTCCCCTGCGAACTGTCAAAACAATCCTCGGTGCTGTGCGTTGCCAACCAAAAAGAGGTAAAACAAAGTTAACAGACTCAGCAATTGCCCACTATTAAGAACTATTCGAGAAATGTAAACAAGTCATAGCCTACAATGTGCCGAATATCTTATATCTACGCGGCCGAGCGCGCAGAATCGAATACTAAAAAAACACAAACAAAGGAAACAGTAGCGCGTTCAACTTACTGAATGACTCGGGTATGCTACGTTTGCTTTTTGACAGCACAGACGATAACCGAATGGACCCTACTCAGGGAGGCGACGAGACCGTGGTACTCTTGTTAACATCCAGTTCTAGCGGACAAAAAGTGCTTGAACATTGTTTGGAAATAGGAAGCAAGTTTCGGCGAGCCCCCTCCTCTCCTCTCCTCTATCCTCGCTCAACGAGAAGGGAAAACACAGGATCCAGGATCCTCAGGCAGCTGAGAAACAGCTACACCTAATCACAGAACAACGTTTTCATTTCATATGCAGTCATATTTCAAACACACTTTAATTCATACATGGCTCATCATTCAAAACATTTGTCATAAGACGACTTTCAATGACCATTCATTTTTTCCAAACTAGCGCACACACAATGGTCGAGTCAGCTGAATCATGTTCGCTCCGTTTTCCTTTCCTTCACAAGTGCCATCCAACCTATATCATTGACAAAACTAAGCACTTAGGTGGACGGTAGCGCGTACCAAATAAAACGCAGAGCCACAATATGCCATGGACTGCGATAAATTAAATGATGGTGCTCTATGAACGGAGGAACGCTGTTTTCCTCCGCCTACATGACATATTTATTGGGCTAGGCTACCCATGGTTGGTTTCTTAACGCTCCCAGAGCGCTGTATTAATCATGTCCGATCAGAAATATAAGGTTAATACATTTTCAAAAGACAGTCTTACCTTAAAACTAGTCAATTCTTTGAGCGACCCCGGCTGCGTCTCTCCGGGAGCATCACCAAACCATCTCCAGCACTGGAAAGCAGTTTGCCAGTATGTCACGTGACACCGGCTGCACCGGCAATCTAATCACGTGAAAAATATCAATTTAGACATGCAATCTCTTCATTTACTTTCAATGGCAAATAGTAGACCACCTCTGAGAAACCAGTGCACCATATGCTGCTGTTACCAAAAGATCCAGGCCATAAAAGACTGCATTTGCCGTGCTGGTTAAATAGAGCATTTATTGTAAACACCACCCATGGGCGTGGTTTAGCCCCACTTGACTTAATTTTTTTAAGCACTCCAGTGTGTCCTTTGCTGAGTGAAGTGTACTTATTTTACTCATCATGGTGAAGGTTATATTATGGAAGTAGACTATATGTGAAGAGTTCAGATGCAAAACCCCCTAACTCCATTTCTGAAGACCTGCACTTCTATATTTTTAGAGAACCCCGTTGTTGGTTTGGTTTACATTCATGTACTTGATAATACATATAAATAGTTATATTACTTAAATAAAATAAAAAATATGCAATTTTGATAGCTTTGTATTAAATAAAAACGAAAAAATATTATTTTCTGAAAAGGCACTTAGGGGGTTTTGCATCTGAACTCTTCATGTTCCATAGTGGGGTTTTAATATGTCATTAATAGAAGTGTGAGATGATAATAGATGATATTATTTTAGTGAATAGTCAACAATATACAATAGGCCTTCTTTGACCTACCAGGGGCAGGGGTAAAGTATACCCCGCAGCCTCAGGGAGGCAGGGGGGGCAATAGGAGGCAAGGGGCCCACATGGGCCCTTCACTTGAAGAAACGAGCCCCCTCCACATGATATTAGGCCCTCTTTTTTAGTTCGGGGGCCCATTCTTGGTAGCTTGCAGGGGCCCTGAAGTACTTGCGTTACACCGGTGAGACCTACCCTCCAAGTTTTTTTTTTTACTTGACATGAAGCAACCAGCATGGTGGTTGACAATCTCCAACCAAGCAATACAGTCCATAAACCCAGCTCCCTCAACATGCCCCCACTCTAGACAAGATAAGAAGCTGTACATTAATGGGGTTGGGGGACCATACAGTCAGAGGAAAACGTTTGTAGCCTACACCCTTATAAATGTCTTACATTTCTGTCAAAATTGGTCATAAAATATGGTCCGATCAAACAGTGACTGCTTTAACTAATTCCACCCATTAGACACATACTGTAATAGGACTCGTGCATGATGCTACAAAGCGTACTGAAGAGCCATATTAAAAGAAACGTAAAAGAATGTGAATTGTATAATGGTTTATTGTTCACTTCTATTGTAAAAATAGGCAACATGTGTTAATGCCTTGTCATCATTGTACAAACATTGCACAAACATATACACATAAAATAGGCTTGATCCAATCTCTTGTTACAAGATACATCATCACTCTAGCTCACAACAAAAAACATTGTTTCCATAATAATAACAAAAAACAATTCAAATCAGACTTTACCATTATACAGAAGCATAGAATGGTCAGCTTTCAAAAAATACTGTTTTATAAAAACTACTTGCAGATCTGATAGTTGATCTGTCAATCTGGCAGGAGCCATTCCATAACTGAGTTGATGTGAGATGTCT
The DNA here is from genome assembly GCF_034702125.1 of Engraulis encrasicolus. Lineage (NCBI taxonomy): Eukaryota > Metazoa > Chordata > Actinopteri > Clupeiformes > Engraulidae > Engraulis > Engraulis encrasicolus. Next base: position 27,762,530 of record NC_085878.1, read on the forward strand.
CCATGGCTTCTATTGACTCCATCAACAGTTAATCAGGTGATAACAAAGTGATACATCACTCAGCCCACCGCCCACAAACACACCGCCCAGCTTCCAAATGCATTGGGTTTCACTTACATTGTGCTTACAAACATAAAAGGGTTTTTAACACCTTCACTGATTAAATACTTCCCTGTCTGACACCAGCAGTGTTAGGTGTACGATTAAGTGTCATATTATTGAAAACAAATGCTATCAGGAGCAATTTACAAAGTTTCAATACAGCATACTGTTGACTTTTTCATTTTCTGTGAATAATACAAAGATCTGATATAATGTTGTTGTTGTTGGTAAGCCAGCCAAAACATGAGAACAGTTCTTGACACTTTTATCAAATGTGTAAAACTATACTTTTGCACCATTAGTATTGCAAATAAGCAGCCATGGATTAGTTAAATGATAAAGAAGGGTGTGTTACTGTAAGCATTCAGCATTTAAAAAGAAAAACATATTTGCCAAAATTGTTCAGAAATATAAAGCTGACATGGTAGTTCTTAAACAGTGAAGAAAAGAGCTTCCCCTTGAGGTTTTCATTAATAAGGAATTGTTTGCACGTTTTTCTTTTTTTTTTTTGGCTGTCAAAAAATAAAATAAAGAAGTAATAGAAATACATCAAAACTTTGACAAGCTAGCATCAACATAACTCGCTGGAATATTTAGCAAAGCTTATTTCGTAGACAACAACAACAAAACATTTACAATTCACATACCACACCATAACACAGCCAGCCTGTTGCTTTGATATGCCGACACATAACGTTTGTGCAGGGGTCATAGACATGCAAGTGAATTGCTCTGTCTTTGCATAATTCTAAACTTGTCTTTATTGTATTAATCAAATGATGCAGTAAAAAATGCATGCAGACAGTTGTGATTACATGCACCCAGTTCCATAGATCAGCGGGAAAGCTGACTGTTACCTCTGGTGGAGTTAGTTGTGCTGGTGAAGGTGGGACCGACTAGCCCCAGAGTCCCAGCCATCACCAACTTTTCATATCCCACATGACGGTAACATATAGGGATTGTCATCACACACACATGCATGTATGGGTCAATGAGTTAGTGGATTATTCTCTCTGGAGGAAGCACTTGTGATGGTGCTTGTTCTGCTGGGTCTAATTAATCCCAATCACAGCCAGGGAAGCCCAGAGGGAGGTAAAGGGGCCATTACACACTGTATGTATTGGAGGGGGGGGGGCTTCAGATGGCTTTGTCCTCCTGGGCCCAGAAAAAGCTGTCAGCAGCCCTGGTCACAGTCACCGATTGCACTGGTGGTCCATAGAACCATAGATCATGGTTCATGGTTCATCATCATCTCTATGGAGAAAACAATTGTCATGGTGGTGGTGATAGTGCTTGCGATCACAAGCAGGACCATTTTACTAACTATTAGACCGCCGCACTCTGTCCCAGGTACGGTCTTGGTGCTGCTAACCAGCCTTGCAGTCAAGTTTATTGAGCCAGCTGGTTGCTCCCTCTGGTTGAGTAAGTTGTGGTGGTGCTAGTGTTAGCGAGCCCCAAGAACAGTGACACAAAGTGATGACACTAACCAGCCCCAAAAGTCATATCAATGAGCCAGTGTAGTGTTTCCTCTGGTTGAGCTAGTGGTGGTGGTGGTGCTACTGCTTCTGACGCTAACCAGCCCCAGCGTCACGGCCACCAGGGCGGCGACCTTCTCCCCGAGGCAGTGACAGGTGTCCAGCAGGGAGCGGGTGCGCGCGGCCAGGGTGGCGGTGGCCGTGATGATCTCGTAGGCCTCGCAGCTCAGCACCCCGCGCGACCGCAACACGTCCAGCAGGTGGTTCAGGCGGCCCTCCGTCATGCCGCGCACGATCAGCTCGCGCCGCTCCTGAAGCAGCAGCAGGCAGCTCAGACGCCGCGGGGCAGGGGAGCAGTCACTCTGGTCTGGGGGAGAACAAACAATCAGTATGAAGACCTCTTTTCCAAAATGCTGTATAAGCATTTTGTCTTTCTTTGTTGATACCATTGAAATCAGAGTTTTAATGTTTGGATTTGTTGTGGACATATCAGATAACAGTTACTCAGTTCCAATTTCCCTGCTGATGTCTTAATCAGATTTTAAAATCCTGTATTAAAAGACCTGTATAAAGAAAAGGTGCATTTAAATGGTTTTATAGTATTTTGGGAAAGACCTTTTCACACACATTCTGATGTATGCTGTATGAATTCGAGACGATTCGTCGAATGAATTGGTGAGAGGGGACCATTCGAACAAAACGTTGGACCATTCGTAGAAGGCATGGGGCGTTTCGTGCAGTACCTGAGGATTTTTCGTCGAAGACCTAAGGACGTTACGTTCAATCCATGCAGACCTTTCGTGTAACTGGGCAGATGTTTAGTTTAGTCTGCCTATTTTATTAGCCTATTATTTTTTTATATTTTATCAAACTTGTGTGCCTACCACCACAATGCAATGAAAACAAAAATCGAACCATGTAGAAAGTGCGTGCGTCTCTATTTTTTTAAATTAATTATTAATTTTAGTTCAGGCTGCTTTTTTTATCATTAGGCCTATTTTATAGCCTATTTTATATATACTATATTGTAACGGACTGCCTCTGCCTCCTCCGGAGTGAGATAACAGCGTTACCCCCTGTGAACTACACGCGCAGCCTATAAAATGGAGTTAATTTCAAATGGCGGGTGAGACTGTCAGGAAGCAACAAGCCGAGAGAGCAAGAGAGAGGGAACCATGAAGTGTGCGCCGAGAAGATCACCATTCGCAAGAATCGCTAAAGCCAGACATTGATGTGAGCTGTTCCAAATTGAGAGGGTTTTGCAAAAGTGCACTACTAAACGTAAGAAAAGATATTCGTTGTGTTGATATGAATTATTTCTAGTGTGTTGGTCACTGATTTTTATTCATTTTTGGAAAGGTAGGCAGTCTTGCTGCCTGGCTGGCGCCCATCTCATAACTACAGTCGTTTGCACCACTACAATATCAACGAAATGTTTTAAAATGTACGACATCAATTTAAAGGTAGGCCTAAGGGATAATGTATTGTCCACACATGAATAAGAAAATGTTTCCCTACGGGGCGAATAACACCCCCGACGCCGAAGGCGGAGTGCTGTTATCTCTGAAGGGAAATGTATTTTCCGTAGTCAGGTGTGGACAATACATTATCCCGCTTATCCCGCCCTTACCAACATTATAAAGCATACATAGTTAACCATAGTTTATAGCGTGCGCAAAGAAAGATAGTTCGTGGAACGCTCATAATTTAAACAGGTTAACAAGCAACATGGTTTGGCTACTTTCTAACTTGTTACAGCCACATTGCGCTTCAAACTGTTTGCAGGCTGCCTCGTTCACCGCGCGATATCTACTAAACTCGGGTTCATAACATGATCATTTCTATCTAATCGGCACAGTATTCCAGAAAAAAGCATAGACAACCCAAACACTGATGTGCGCCCTGACCACCATCATTAGCCTATCGACCCTGATACAGGCAGAGCCTATCAAAGGGCGTTGAACACAATGGCTATGGACCTTTTCAGTAGGCTATGGTTGGGGAAGTAGGGCCTGCGTCGTGATTCAACGTTGGTGTTTGTATCAGCACACCAAAAGTTACCTCACTAACGTTAATGATGTTCTTTGCTGAGTAACCTAGCCAAATATATCCAGATAATCGTGAATTATGCAAAATAAAGTCTGCCAACATGTATTGCCATTCTAGGAGCGATAAGGAGAATGCCGCACAGGCGCGGAGAAAGGGTTCCTTTGACACAGAGAATGCTCTGTGTGGCTGCGCGCATGCAGTGTTTAGTTTGCAGGTTTCAGGCAAATAATGGTGATCGATACGCCCTAGGTCCATAAGACTAACAGTAAAACAGGGACAATGACAAAAGGGATGAATTGCTTGAGGAAATCAAAAGGGACAGAGCGAAGTTATGACAACAAATTGACGTGCACCATTATGCAAGGCTACATGTAGTTATGATGGGTTAACCACTCAGTTACCGTTGCATTCATAATATGTAGCCTATGATAAAGATGACTTCAGCGCAGGATATCAGAAATAAACAAGACAGCGCAGATGGCTTTTAATTTTTAACATGGCCACATTATGCGTCAATACGCCAATGCGTATTAGGCTATTTATCATGAAACCTCAAATCGGAAGTAGCCTTATCTTGTACCCAGCACTTTTCAAACCTTACTCGGGTTTATGGTAATTGTCCGGGCCAGCACTTTTGAAATCAAACGGACGCCCTTGCCTGCATGACATGTCATTTGCATGATAAGAGCACGGACGATCATGGACATACGATGGTACACACATAGCCACACACGCACACAACACGGTTCAGTTCAACGTTTATTGACCAGCAAGCGAGCAGCGCAGTACCAGCTGATTTGCTCTGGAATCTCGAAATGAAAACTGACTTTTCTTGGGAAAAGTGTTGCAAGAACATTGAACTCATTTAGTAGGCCTATCATTGTGCCAAGCGTGTGTCGCAATATTGTACTGGGGATATGTGTTGGGGAGGGCATTAACATTAGGCCTATGACAAAAACATTATCGGGGAGGATTGAGGATAAATCTTACACGTTTCCTTATTAATGGAAAATTAATTCCATGCTAATTCCAAGTATTCAAGAACCTAAACAATATGTAATTGCTCCACAGTTCAAGGGTTAGGCTATGGATATTGACACCTTTCCTCCGCGATCGCGGATAGCCCCCACCTTTGCGCTTCTCATCTGGCTGTCACGATATGGAACGGAAAGAGACAGTTCAAGACAAGCGGCATGACTGCAATTGTCAATACAGTAGCCTAAAAAACTGTTAACTGTTCAGCGGTGTGTAGTCAAATTATCACAGCGGTGGTAGATGATTTTATGAAGACCTGGAGGACAAAAACCAACAGACACAATTGCTGAGTGTGTATGCAGTATTTGTAACGAATGATTCTCCTGCCAGGATAGCGTTGGACTACAGAATAACCCATTTACATGTTGAATGTTGAGAGGAGGCATTTTGAAAAGTCGAAGACCTATTCACGAGGATATCATAGCTACCTTTCCTTGTCAATGTCCCATGCACTACAAAATATTCCAGAACCTCATCTGCGAAAGCTTTTTTTTAATGTGGTACACTTCAAGCTTCACAAAACCCACTGGTTAACAGCAGGTTTTACGCACACATTTCGAAGCGGTTAATCACAGATGCTGCTCTCTTCCTTGCTCTCCCTTGCACCCCAACGTACACTGGGTTTAATACACCCTGCAATACTGGCAAACTATTATTCAATTACCATTTCATTTGTTCATGCAAAGACGCGGCAGAGAGAGAACGCGCTCTCTCTCGATTTAACGTCTCTCTCTCTCTCTCTCT
>NC_085878.1:27772934-27852934 GCF_034702125.1 Engraulis encrasicolus
CCAACAAAATGGAAAATATGCTATACAGTACTGTAAATGGTGAAGCGTATGTGTCTACTTGTTGCCATGAAACATTTGTTGTCAGAAAGTCTCTAAATAATCTAACTATAACAAAAGAAGGGCCAAACTGGTTTTATATACATAGTATGTAATCAGTTAATGAATTGAGCAGTTTACCTGGACTGGAGCTGACTGGGTGTCCAGTTCGTGGTGGTGAGGGCTGGAGAGGAGAGCTGTTGCTACGGGTGCAGTATCCTACATGTGTTGGGGTCTGAGGACTGGTAGTGCGTGGAATATCCATTGGCAACGTCTTGGAACGCATACACTTGTTATCACTGAAGTTCATCTGCGCAGACATAATACTCTCAGTTGAATGAATTAAGTTGAATTCTTTGACTACAGTTTGTTTCATGTTAAATGTTTGACACAATATACCTCCCAAAGCCTATTGCAGTGAAGAGTAGACCAAAAACACGAACACAGGTATTATGGTTTCACTTTACGTATCTTAGAAGTTGCTTATTTACCTCAAGGTTGTTCAACTCAATGGGAATTTCCCAGGCTGGTGAGTCTTTACAGCTCAATGACGCCCCCTCCTGGTGAAAGTATGGAAAAAAACAACATGAAGTAAAGCCTGTCAGATCACTTTCTCCAGGAATGTGTTGGGACTGGAATATCTGTACTGCACACGATATGAATCTTATTTTTAAAAAGCCTGTCAAGGCATATCTAAGAAACGCTGCAGTTACAGGGGTTCATGGTACATGCATTACTGTCCATCATTGTTGATTCTGTGAGAAGAGGTCATACCCATACAAAACAATAGGGATGTATGAAACCCACAACATGATGCATGGACTATACAAGTCTTTTATACATACATTATAGAATTTCCTCATACAGGAACTTAATAGCCATTATATCACTTAGAAATGTTCATGTATTTCTCATTAAATAAATACTAGTAGATATGTAGGCTACCTTAAACTTCTTCAGGTTGAGGGCAGCTTTGGTTGGGGCCTCAGGGTCAAAGGTTGACAAGGCTTTCGTCAGCTCCAGGATACAGTCTGAAGACGAATCCCAAAACAACACACACAGTATTATTTTACAGCAAATAAGCACACATTACACTGCCGCACTGTTATTGCTTCAAATAGCCATAACAGCAGGATTAATAGTTTGATAGGTCCAGGATGCAGTCTGAAGACAAACCACAAAATGGCGTGTTATTTTACAGAAGCCTACACTACATTAATACTCATATTGCTTTAAATAGCCTTTAGATAAGTGTAGTTATTATAGTGGTATAGTTCAAAGGGGACTGTAACAGAACCAAACCAATTCTATCGCTCATATTAAACAGGCCTTTAAAGTGAAGTGAAAGCCATACTATGCAATACTATTGAACACTGAGTCAAACTACCTTTAAATTGATATGGCTATTAAATTCATTGGTGACTACTATAACACAACTAGGGCCCTAAATTAACCTCTTTCATCACCAGCCAAAAAGGCTATTAGATGGCAATATTACTAGCCAAGCACACACAAAGTGGCTAGTAAGTTGGTCTTTTCCACCAACCAAACTGAAATTCCACCAGCATTTGGCCGGTTGGCTGGTGTTAATTTAGAGCCCTGAACACAACCCCAAATGAGGTCCATGGCTGCCTGCTGACCTTCTGCAGATGGCCGCCTGTGTGGGTCAGTGTTCCAGCATCTCAGGATGAGTCCAGTGAGGGCGTGACCATTCGGCGTGTCAGCTGGCAGCACAGCGTGTTCTTCTGATCCCTGCTCCAAACACTGCTCTCTGCCACACAACATCTGCAGCTGTGCAAAATCTGAAATAAGGTCACATACAGTACACGTCAAGTACAGTATGTTTAGGTACAGGCTAAAATTCCATCACAGCACATCAACAGAGGGCTATCATGAACACATAATCATGCTAAATGTAACGGACATAACGCACAACACCCCCCTTCTCTATATATCTCTCTCACACACGCGCGCGCGCACACACGCACACGCACACACACACACACACTACCTGGAAAACATTCAAAGATAAGACATGGTTAGCTTAGCCCGCATACCTTCAGAGGCCTGTCGTCTGTTCAACGTCTCCCAGGAAAGGACACCAAAACTGGAAAGGGGAACACATTATCCCGTTAACTGTACTGCAGTATACACTGTTGACAATACTGACAACTGCTCTATGATATCGAGTCTCATCAAGTTCCTCTGGTAATCTTTTATGGGAAAATAAATATTGAAACGCACATGAGATTGAAACTTACTTGAGGCTATAAAGCTAAAAGTCAAAGGCTACACACACACACAGCGTTTTGTCAAATTTAGTTCAATATGTAAATAGATGTTTTTGTATCCTTTTGTCTTGTCTGACAAATCTCTCTGCAATTAAGAATGTGGACGCGAACATCCCCACTCTTAAACATGCAACACATTTAATTTGGCACAAGGTCAAGTGTACAGTAAGCTACTTACTGCACTGCACAGTGCCCTGAGTTTTGGCACATCCAGTCCTTTGTGTTTGATGGTTGTGTGTGAATTAGTTTTAACACCATTTCAATAATAGATCTTCGCACATTGACACAGTATGGCGTGATTGTTTATTGCCTTGCATGTACAAGCATGTATATTAAAGGTGTGGTTTCACAGCACATCACATAGTCTTTGGTTCGACTTGCATGTGACACAAATCACATCTGCTTTCAAAAAAGTTCACACAGAGGAGGAAGTGGTGTCAGATAATAAAGTCAAATTTGTCACTGTGATCTCACACAGCACACACTCAGCATGTTTACACAATCCAATAAAACAATTACTGGCAATAAACAGATTAGTGGAACAAACCGTTTGTTGGTGTCACGCACATAGCATACCATAACGAGTCGGTCAGTTGCAGGTGTTCCACTCACGTGCGCGACACTAAACAAGAATTCTTATCTTGTGATTGGTAACAAATGGATCTCTAACATCTGATAATAACCTGTTGAAGGTCTTAAAATGTCTTTAGAAATGTGTTTATTAGCCAAAAACCTACTGTGTTAATCAGATTTCTCATAAAAGGATTATGAATTCCGTTTACATGAGCACTTAATAAACCGATTGCTCCAAAGAAATGATCATAAAATCTTTATTGATGTGCAGGGTAAACATGCTCAGTAAGTGTACACAATACATTTCAGTCTCTAACCTCTCCCATGTGTAGCCCATTTTGTCACAGTGTGCACTGCAAAAAGTTTGGTCTCCACTTTTTATCTATCACACACGTGAGCAGAGAGGGGCAGCCCAGCAGATGTCCTGCATGAAGGGTCAATCTTGGATTCCAAAAGTTAAAAAACTGTCACAATTTTGTGTGTAACAGATGTCAACTAGCAGAGTTTGGCGGTAGAAACCTCCCTCACTCATTCATATACCATGGCGCTGAGCTATCGGCCTAGACCTTGGGCTCAGTGGTATTGTACCTGTACTCTCATGCTGACCTGTTGCTGTGATTAGGAGGTCGCAGAATCGAGCCCTGAGTGACAAACTAGCGTGACGGATGAGTACCGTTACACCTGCATGAAAGAAATTTAAAAATTGGGGGCGCTGTGGCGCAGCACGCAAAAGCCTCCCACATTTGGGCTTACATTGCCCACGGGGATCCCGATTCAAGTCCGGCCGGGGTCATTTCCCGGCCCTGCCCCATCTCTCTCTCCTAATCATTTCCTGTTACTCTCACACTATCCTGTAATAATAAAGGCCAAAAAGCCCCCAAAAAATACTTTAAAATTTTAAGAAATGCAGAAATCCTAATAACTCACCTGTACATGTCGGTCTTCAGGGAGCACTTGTCCCCTTCGAGTGCTTCTGAGGCCACATAGGGCAGGTTCCTGTAACAGGGACAGGGCCTCTCACTCGGGTACAGCTCTGACACCCCCCAGTCAGACAGCTGGATGGAAAACATACACACAATAAACAATGAGAAAATATAGATGAGGTAGGATGATGTTTGTTATGTTAATACTATGTTGTTTTGCCGAAAGCATATTGCAGTGCAACTACAAACCCCAACTCCGATGAAGTTGGGACGTTTGGTAAATAGTGAATGAAATCAAAATGCTATCATTTTCAAAACATTCAATCTATTCATTAGATGGAGAATAGTGAAAAGACAACATATTAAGTGTTGAAACCGAGAAAAAATATTGTTTTGGGGGACATATGTACTCGTTTCTAATTTGATAATTGCAACACGTCTCAAAAGAGTTGGGACGGGGATCAGTGAAATTTAGTAAACATATAAGATAAAACAACAAAGAAGAACATTTCAAAATGAATTGTACTGACGGACAATATAGGTGTCCAGGTATAAGATCATCACAGAGAGGCTGAGTCACTCAGAATTAAAGATGCAAAGGGAATAATTACCATAGTTATTACATACATTTTTGAATTCCCTTTGATTTACCACGATTTAGTGTATATAAGACATATTTTTGTTAATAAAATCATTGTATAGGTTCATGACATCATGAAATATATATTGGCTGTAGTCTCACTCTAGCACTCCAGGAACTAGAGCTATTGAAAATTGACCATATTAAGAATGCTTAATGCATGAAAATGATACAGGGGTGTAACATTCTCCTAAGCACCTGAGCTCACTTGAAATAGACCCAGAAGACATGGGAAACTGTCCTTTGCTTACAGAAGTCAGCAGAAGTTGTAGAAGTCCATTCTTTTTGACAATAATAGAGCATTGCACATCCTGTGCTACAGTGAAAATGGACCATCCAACTTGTGTTAGTGCTAGCTTCAAAAGTCAGCCTCCATGATGGCATGCGAGTGCAGTAGTGCATTGGTTAAGATGTTCTCACTCATCTGTAGAGTTAAATACAGTGCTGAATGGTATAAATGGGTTTTAAACAGCATGAAAAGCCACTCATGCATTATATTTTGAAGGGAGATCTTCGATTACTGCCACATAGTAAGGTCAAATTGCATTCTCTACTATGTTTTAACAGTTTGGCTCCATCATAAGGACCAGCAGGTGATAAAATGGTGGGTTTTTGGTCAAGACCTGTCACACTGTAAGCATTACAGAAAGGAAAACATTGCAAAACATGACAAGGAATACACCCACCATTTAAGCTGGTGAAATCATGTCCAAGATAGGAATTAACACTGTTTTTTATATAAAATCATCTCATCGGTTAATGTATTTAACTGTTAAGTGTTGTCTTTTGTTTTGTTTTTAGTCTTCCTCGACATTTGCTGCCATTTATTGTCCCCGTCCCAACTCTTTTGAGACGTGTTGGATTTCTCAAATTAGAAATGAGTACATATGTCCCCCAAAACAATATTTTTTCTCGGTTTTAACACTTAATATGTTGTCTTTTCACTATTCTCCATCTAATGAATAGATTGAATGTTTTGAAAATGATAGCATTTTGATTTTATTCACTGTTTACCAAACGTCCCAACTTCATCGGAGTTGGGGTTTGTAAATGCTGACATGTGAGATATTTGGGGCACACAAAACTCTCTCTCTCTTTCTCTCTCTCTCGCTCTCTCTCTCTCTCTCCATCACACACACACACACACACACACACACACACACACACACACACACACACACACACACACACACACACACACACACACACACACACACACACACACCACAGGCATATATGTCTGCCACATGTATAGTACCTTAGCACGGTAGTGTTGGTCGAAGAGGACATGAGTGGCAGTGAGAGCCAGGTGAGGGAGAGGCATGGAGTGCAGGTAGGACAGGCCCTCCGCTACATCCAGCAGGATACGCAGACCAAGACACGTCGGGACTTTGGAGTGCAGCTTTTTCTGAGGAAAGAGGCTTTTTTTGTCAGGCAAAACAACATAGTGCATCATTTTATTGTTTTGTTATAGCCAAGTACTAAACTCTTTTGCTATGGCCTATTATTCTTATATTGCCTATTCTATTCTATTCTTTCTTTTCTATTCTATCATGTTATGTTCTGCTCTGTTCTATTCTATCATATTCTATTTTATTTTTCTTTCTATTACTGATGCTCCTGCCTATTATTATTTGGTCAAGAAGGTTTTTGTCATGTATTTCATTTTGTGCATTATGTATCAGGTATTTTTAAGTGGGGCCTGTTGGCAATGCTCTGAGGCCTGGCATTTTAAAATATATCAGAGCTCTCTCTAAAGGGGAAATCTCACCAGCCTGAGGTTGGAAAGGACCATGGCTTCAAATAATCTACTTCCTTTTGCCTGGCTGGCAGTCTGGCATTCTATTTTCAGAACAGGAAGCGTTTTTGCTAAGCTTTCTATCTAGGCCTACCTCACTTAGGAGTGAATGCAGTGATCCCTCGGCCATCCATTCCCAGACAACACTTGACAGAAGCCGGGTCCGGTACAGGCCAAGAGGAACCAAGAGTCTCTCAGAATAGACATGGCGGTGGTGTGGCTGTGGTTTGACCTGCTCCTGCTTCCCCCAACCTTCCCTGGAAACAAAAAGTGTTGACACCATCTTCACATGTGACTCTCAATATCTCAGCACTGCAGACACTTAAACAAGGCGAGGTCATGCATGTGGGTACATGTTGAGTTCAGTAGCCAGGGCTGGTGTTCTGGAAAACTGTCCTACATGTAATTTCGGCTTAAGATGACCCAGGCTAAACAAAATTGGGCCCTATGGTAGATTCGAAATATTTCTAAAATGTGCAGTACAGAGCTTGCTTACCTGTGAGAGAGTAGATTCGGCAGCAGTTTGACAGCCACACGTCGACCACTCCAACTGTAACGACCCCGCAGACAAGCCCCTGCGCTAGTCGCTGTCAAAGTCAAACTCTGAATTTCCCGTTCTTCTATGACAGGCAACCGGTCAAGTTTAGCCATTCTCAGATTCAGATTGTTATAAATCTAGCAGTATTCCCAGCGCAAAAGTCGTGTTCCACAGCGCTACATGTACCTCCTTGCAAAAGCATTACAGCCGAAACTGCTTTCACTTCAGCTCCAGGCGCATCGGAATGCGGCTCGCGGACATCCCCTGATCCGCGTGGCAGTGATGACAGATGTTTACGCGCGATTTCATTGGCTGCTGCGCCGGAGAAATCCCCTTGCCTCTGTTGACTTTTGTGTTTCCATTATTTGCCTGCAGTTTTTTTCGTGTTTCGTGCTCACGCAACATTTGGCAAGAATGTCACTATTAGATCTTCTGAATTGTGAAAGCACATGTTGTTCAGCTTAGACTAATAGGCTACCATACACTATTAAAACACATAGGAAAGACAACTATTACTAAACTAGGATGGTAGGCCTTTGCCCTTCTGGTCCAATTAAGCTACTTAACTGAGAGAAATAAAGTGGGCCTATTGTACTATTTTTAATAGAATAGAATATACTTTATTTGTCATACAAGCATGACATTTATCTTTCGTCTCACCAGAAAAACATACATGTACATTCACTCCATTAAAACACTCATACTCTTAAAAAAAAAAAAGAAAAAAAAACATAACATAAATACACATAAAAACTTTGCACATATCCCCTCCCTCCAGCCACCCCTCCCAGCACACACACCACATACAGTACAGGTCAGATACCAGTTCCAGTCCCTTGTTGTTGTTATACCAGCCTAGCTTTTCCATTGCTTATTAACCATGGAGATTGCGTTGGGTATGAATGAATGCCCCTTAACAGAAATGGAACACTTCCTGTCAAATTAAGAGTGAATAGACTGGAAACGATAGACTTGTTTAGTCAACCACTTAGGCCTAGTATTTACAGCCTACCCTTCTGTGCACATCCAACCGCAAACGACTGGAGGATGTAAGTTCCTCAAAGTGGTTGTTTGCGCCACATCGCTTGTTATTAATGGCTTATTATATGGTTGTGACGTCATCTGTCGAATGCTCCATTCATTTCAACGGGGCTCCCCAACGTTCGGACGTCTGTTATTTTTCGATAACGGACGGGTTGGTCTATAACAGACCGCTGTCCAGGCAACAAGACTTTTCACTGCTAAAGCGACTTTTCAACAAGACTCTAATCAGCTGCTGTGATAGACAGCACCCGTTGTCCTGGCTACCGCTGTCAATGGCAACAAGACGTTCACTGCTAAAGCCACTGGCTTGTATACAAGTCAGTGGCTAAAGCGAATGTTTCATATCACTCCGCAGGGGGTCCGGTCTTTTGTCACTCTAATCAGCTGCTGTGATAGACAACACCTGTTGTCCTGGCTAGCCTACCTAGCTGTTGCCTAGCGGTGTTCCACAACGGCACTGTTTTGTTTTGCGCAGCAACAATCTTAACATTAAATAGGTCTAAAGAAATGTCCCCGCATGTGTGAATCATTTAAGTATATCCATATAATAAGCGGGTTAACTTTCGGCGAGTCGGTCGCTTTGTGGAATACCCAGACAGCAAAATGGGTCTGGCCCAGATCTGTGACAGATGTTGGCAGGCACTTGGGCCAGGTCCGCAATCCTGGTCTGGCCCGGTTTCTTATTTTACAATGGCGCTGAGCTGAAACAGGTCCGGATTATGGATCCGGAATGGATCTGGCCCAGGTCCGATCCACATGTTTGGAATTTGTGGCCGACCTGGGCCAGATCTGGCCCAGGTCCGTAATACGCATCTGACCATGATCTGGCCCTGATCCGTAATACACAGTTGGGGCTCATCTGGCCCATATCCGGACCTTATCCGGGCCTTATCTGGGCCTGATCCGGATAAAAGGGATATTTAAAGGCATATGCCATTATTTTGGGGCTTAATACAGTTAAAATCGTTGGCTGGGGTTTATAAAGGTGGTAAAGTGTCTTATTTTTCATGTGAAGCGTTGTCTTGCTTTAAGACAAGTTAAAAGAGGGAGTATGTCGCTAAGCTAGTGAAAGTCAATGCATCCATGTAGCATTGCTACATGCTACACGGATCCATTGACTTTCACTAGCTTAGCGACATGCTTCCTCTTCTAACTTGTCTTAAAAGAAGACAACGGCTTACATGAAAAATAAGACACTTTACCACCTATATAAACCCTGGCCAACGATTTTAACTGTATTAAGCCCCAAAATAGTGGCATACCCCTTTAAAGGTGGACGTGGAATATTTTTAGTTGTTCATTTCCAGAATTAATTATGCCCATTCACAAATGTTAACTTTTTAACAGATATTTACCACCACCAAAGTATTCAACATGACTGGGAAATTTGCACTTTTCATACATGAAAAGGGGGATCTTCTCCATGGTCCGCCATTTTGCAGAAATAGACATTTTAGCTGCAAAACTCACTACACTTTGGTATTCATGCAAAAATCTAAATTAGCAGTAGACAGCACAGTTTCAATGAGCACCATAGATGCAATAACTACTCTGGCCACAATTTTACACAGTGCACCTTCAAGCAAGAGCAAACAATGTTTTTAAAAAATGAGCTGCTTACAAATTATGCATTTTAGTATTCTTTATTGTTTTGTTTCTTGTTGGGTGTGTGCCAAAGCGGTCGGCTGCCAGATCCATCTCCACATTTTTGATAGCGTTCATCTCTCCCTTGTTGCCTCTTCACACTGTAAGATATTAAAAAGCACACAAAGCAGAAGGGAAACGTTAGACTTAATGCAGATGTATGTGCAGGCACAAATTACATACGATTGTGAATGAACTGACACATACAGGTGCTGGCCAAAAAATTAGAATATCATGAAAATGTTTATTTATTTCCATAATTCCATCAATAATGTTACACTTTCATAGATTATAGATTCACGACCCACATTTTAAACTATGCCAATAATTTGTTTATTCTTGCATATTTTTGGCTTCAAGAAACCATGAATTAAGTAACTCACAAAATTAGAAGATTGCGATGAAATCACCATTCTCTTCAGAAAAAAAGAAACGGGTCATATTGTCATATCAAATCAGTTAAAATTCTCGACTTTCTAAATAACATGTCAATGTTTAATATTTGGTTAGAAATGTAATCGCCTTAATCACGGCAATGATGTATTTAACATTTCAGTCAATGGCACACATGCTTGACAGCATCAAATGCAAATTTGTTTATCATGGTCTCATCAGAGTCAAACAAACTAAGGATATGGGTTACTGGAACCATGTCCTCTGATCTAATGACATCAAGATAAACAAATTGGCTTTAGATGGTGTCAAACATGTGTGGTGGTAAAAGTGATGTGTACAAAGGAAAGTGCCTCATGCTGAAGGTCAAGTATGGTAGTGGGAGTGGCATGGCTTGGGGCTGTGTGGGTGCCATCAACAGTAGGAAGCTGAATTTCACCAAAAGAAATATGCTTGTCAACATGTACTGTAACTACTGAAACAGATCATGATACTCCCTATAGGATTTCATTCGAATCTCACACACATCAATTATAGCCAGGTGCAGACTCAAAATGTAAAAGTTAAATGCAAGGCAAAGATAAAACGCACAACAATGACCTCCCTTTTAATCCCTTTAAATTTCGAGAAAATTCAGGCCAACACGGCCCCTTCTCAGACACTATGATAGGCGTGTACTCACTTTTGCACCAGCATAATTTCTTCATAATTTGCTTATGTAAGCTCAAAAGATGTTGTATTACACTTACTCTATGAGCGTTTTGGGAATAACTAACAAGGGTATACTCATTATTGCTGTGCACTGTATATTTGAATAATTTCTTAAAAATGTGGGAACCTGGAGCAGCAGGAATAAGCTGTGGGACCAATGGGCTGTGGGAACATAGAGCTGACCCCGATACACAGAACATACAGTGAACCTAGCCAAGTAGACAGTAGATATTCCACCCACTTTTCAGGCCACCAAAGAACAGCATCAGGCAAGTTCTGGTTAAGTGTTGTACAACAAGTACAGGGCTTGACATTAACTTTTTCACCCACCGGCCACTGTGGCTAGTGAGTCACTAGCCATTCAGGTATTCCACTAGCCACAGATTTTATATCGTTTTTTTTCTTTATCATGATGGTGTACGTCTAACCTCAGAAGATGAGGTGCTAAAGCAAGACGAGTGTATAGCTTTCTACATGGAAGTATATCAAGCAAATAGAAACTGAGTTACTGAGCTTTTTCTTGAGCTTAAATGCGATCAATTGATACAAAAGGGGCAAACAACAGAAAATAGGCTACGTCATACCGCGGAATAAGCTGATAGCCAAATTGGCTAGTGACATTGAAAGTATTACTAGCCACAGCCAAGTTTTACCAGCATTTGGCCGGTTGGCAGGTGCCAGTGTCAAGCCCAGGTGAGCACGTGCGTGCGTGTGTGTGTGTGTGTGTGTGTGTGTGTGTGTGTGTGTGTGTGTGTGTGTGTGTGTGTGTGTGTGTGTGTGAGAGAGTAAGTGAAAGTGTGAATGAGTGAGAGTGAGAGAGTGTGCACACCAGCATGCATGGGCTTTAATGCATAACATAAAAACAACTTACTAATACATTCTGATGACGTCCGAGGGCTTCTTGAATATGTAGTGAGGCCGACCCAGCAGAGTAGAAGTCCTGTCCTTTCATTTCAGTCCTACAGCACAAAAAGAATAAATAATTATGAATAATAGTTATTGGGATTTCACTGTGAAAATATTTAGTACAATTGGCATCCATGTTTACAATTAGTTTAGTTTATTGGTTTATTTCATCAGGGACCATGTGCAAAGTACATTAGTTACATAGTAAAAAAAAAAGATGACCTGCACCACATTATAGCTAAAAGCTAATTTCCATCTGCATTCCCTGGGCAGGTAAGAAAACATATAACACACACACACACACACACACACACACACACACACACTAAAATATGTCATATGCAAAAACTACCATATGCTCAGTGTCAAAACTATTAGTGGTGACCAGACTGGGTACATGAAAGCCATTTCTTCACTCCAAGTGAGAATGAATAAAAGTTTGTAATGCCTTTTATGTGGGTGGGAAGCTCTGCAAAAACAGATTGTGCAAATTTATGCTGTTACCCGGCTTGGGAGGCTACTATTTCCTCTGGTGGTAGATCTAGTTGTTCTGCTAATTTGTTCAGAGCAAGGATGGATAAAAGTTTTCAGAGGTGGTGGAGCAGAATTGTGAATCATTTTGTGCACAAGTTGCACAGCAGAATATAGAATTAGGTTGTCAAAACTGAGCAAGTAATACTTGTCCAGTATGGCACAACACAATGGTGAAATTGAGACGTCTGTCCAAAACTTTTAAGATTTCATGGTAGTCTTGTTAGCCTGAGACCAGCTTGACATACATTAGTGTAAACGAGACATTATCAAGCCACTTACATATGTCTCAGCAGGATCAACAGTTAAAGAAGTTAAATTGTCAGCTCATACACTCACATGACAGTCCAAAAAGGTGTTCAGTGGCGGCTTCTTCTCTCACTTGCAGCTTCATACACATCGAGCGATGTTGATGCCAGGTCGATCAAGGAATGACTGTGCCTACTGTTTACAATTCTACCCAAAGCAAAAAGAAAAAGAAACACAAAAAGGTTGAAAGTTTGTCATAGAAATACATAGAACATACAATAAACCTATTCAAGTAGACAGTAGGTATTCTATGCACATTCAGGCCACCAAACAACAGCATCAGGCAAGCTCTTATTGAGTGCAGTACAACAAGTGTGTGTGTGTGAGAGAGAGAGAGGGGGGGGGCGTGCCAGCATGCATGGGCTTTAATGCATAACATAAAAACAACTTACTTCATACATTCTGGTGGTGTCCAAGGGCTTCTTGAATAAATAGTGAGACCAACGCCGCAGAGCAGAATTCCTGTCCTTTCATTTGTGTCCTGTAGCAGAAAAAGAATAAATAATTATGAATAATAGTTATTGGGATTTCACTGTGAAAATATATAGGCCTAGTACAATTGGCATTCATGTTTACAACTCTCGGCTCATACCTTCAAATGACAGTCCAAAAAGCTTTTCAGTGGCGGCTTCTTCCCTCACTTGATGCAGAGGCAGCTTGCTTCATACACATCGAGTAGGCCTAATGTTGGTGTCAGGTCGATCAAGGAATGGCTGAACCTACCGTACAATTCTACCCAACCCAAAGCAAAGAGGAAAAGAAAGACAAAAAAAGTTTGAACGTTTTGCATACAACATGCATGCATGAGCTTTAATTCACAGTATTTTGATGAAGCCTAATCCATGTTATACTTTGTAGCCTATATCACAATGCAGTTATTAAACTAACAATACGACCATGTAGGATTTTATGACCATGTAGGATTTGTGTAAATAGGCTACAACAATCAAGGAGTTACAAACTGCGTGATGTCAAATGAATTCAGCTCAAAGTGAGCTAATAGCACAACACAGAATGTTTGCTGTCGGCGGCACAACATGGATACGGTGATTATTAAGCCATCAGAAATTGATTGAAAATATGTACCTCACACGCGCACCTATACCTAGCTTTTTTGGCGAATGTTATACAAATCACTGCGGTCCTAGTTACAGAACTAGTAGTGCTAGTCGACTAGAAACTACCTTTGTTTCTGTCCCGTGTTGATAGGGTATGTTTGGGATGTTAGCTTCATAAAAGATTATCACCATTACTGCTAATGCCGCTAAAATTGACTCAAATAGCCCGATCATGACACATTTTGAGTGGGTTCATCAAAAGCTTATGATGCCACAGCCCGCCAGCCACAAAGACAGCAGCAAGTTAGCGCGATGCTGCGGTGTTATGATTCAGTGCTCGGCCAAGCCATTTCACGACACAACAGAGGAATTAACTCACTGGACTAAAACGCCGAAATATAGTGGCGACGGCGTGTGAGTGTATTTTACTTCTACCATAGTATTAAGTTAAATAATTACTTACCATCATTGAATGATCAAGTCACGACAGTGCAGTGTTGGACGAGACGCGACACAGGCGGATAGTTGAGTTCAGCTGAGGTAAACTGAAGAACGGTCTCTCTCTCTGAGGGTTCCAAAGTGACAGTTGGGGAACAAATTCAGTTTTGGCGCGTCCAGAATTCTTTATGTGGCCCGCACCCGCCACGCGCCTTCAAATCGGACTGAATTATTTTATTATGGCGCGTCCGGATTGCTTATCTGGCCCGCATCCGCCAGGAGCCTTCAAAACTGACTGTCAAACTACTGGTCCGGATCGGAGCTGCCGCTGATCGGCAAAATGACTGTGACTGCTATGCGGATCTGCTGACTTGAAAACGGACCCGGCCCAAATCTAATTGCTGTCTGGGGCAGCACTTCAGAGAGAACAAGACCCCTCCGCTCCGCGTCGGGGTCTAAAGATTCTCTGTGTCGTGCTGCTATTCCACGGTAGCGACTAAAGAAACTCAAGAGAAAGAACAATCTCTTGGCGGGGAATGCATTGGCCACGGTGTAGTATGGGGGCGTTGCCTGAGGACACGAGTGGATGGAAAATTAACTCCCTTGCGCATGGTCATTGGTCAGTGGGTGCGATGGATGCCATTTTCGTACTCCCTTGCACATGGTCAGTGGGGGCGACACCATGATGGATAATTTGTGGCCAAGTAACGGCAGCTGTTGGTCAGCAGTAATTGCTGGGGGTAATTAAGGACAGCTGACAGACATTCACGCTGTCCTATGACCTGTTCCACAGTGAATAACATTTCCGTACTCCCCTCGCCATCATTTCCTACTACGCTGTTATGACGTGAGTAAGCCCTCTTGTCTCAAGCCTCTTTGGTAGCGACCTTCTCGCCGAACGTTAACCCTTACTTATTATATGGTTGTGACGTCATCTGTCGAATGCTCCATTCATTTCAATGGGGCTCCCCAACGTTCGGACGTCTGTTATTTTTCGATAACGGACGAGTTGGTCTATAACAGACCGCTGTCAATGGCATCAAGACTTTTCACTGCTAAAGCGACTTTTCAACAAGACTCTAATCAGCTGCTGTGATAGACAGCACCCGTTGTCCTGGCTACCGCTGTCAATGGCAACAAGACGTTCACTGCTAAAGCCACTGGCTTGTATACAAGTCAGTGGCTAAAGCGAATGTTTCATATCACTCCGCAGGGGGTCGGTCTTTTGTCACTCTAATCAGCTGCTGTGATAGACAACACCTGTTGTCCTACCTAGCTGTTGCCTAGCGGTGTTCCACAACGGCACTGTTTTGTTTTGCGCAGCAACAATCTTAACATTAAATAGGTCTAAAGCAATGTCCCCGCATGTGTGAATCATTTAAGTATATCCATATAATAAGCGGGTTAACTTTCGGCGAGTCGGTCGCTTTGTGGAATAGCAGCACTTCAGAGAGAACAAGACCCCTCCGCTCCGCGTCGGGGTCTAAAGATTCTCTCTGTCGTGCTGCTATTCCACGGTAGCGACCTTCTCGCCGAACGTTAACCCTTAGCCTACATAATGACTTCTGTTTCCCTCTCTCTGACACTGACTTTGATTTCAGAGCTTGAAAGGTTACTAGCCTACTCGGTAGCTTTAAAGTGACCTGCAGAACTAAGAATCATGAAAGCGGATGTGTGTTGTAAATGAAAGCTACATGTTGAGGATGACTCATGAAGTAGCCTAGTAGAGAGGAACTGCAGCTCATTTTGAGGCTCAGGTTGACTGACACCATGGACGTTGTGGTGCAAACGGGTCAGTTGTCCTAGGCCCAGTCAGAGGGGGGGGCAAAAATGTATTAGGCCTACTATTGGACCTGGGGCAAACCCGGTGCAGATCTAGCAAAAACAATGACTGGCATAGTGACAGCCAGGGCCACTGACAACTTTGGCAGGGCAGGGCCCAGGACAAAGTCGTCTGAAAGAGCCCCCCAGCCCAAAACATACAATGTAATTTGGACCCAATTCTGGATCCCTTATCTCCCTGGGCCTGGGACAACTGTTCCCTTTGTAGAATGAAATATTTTTTTGAACACTTTTCTTTCAAAAATGCTGCCTTGTTAGCTTCAAAAGGCACACGTTCTATCTATTAATTGAAAAGGCTTTACTGTCATAGATCTGCACTACTATGGCTTTGCAGTATTTAGTAATACATTACGTTGCCATTCTGGTGACAGTAACCATAAGGGTCTTAGATAAACTTTGATGCTTAGCGACAATATGTCAAGGATAATGAGGTATGACACAAATGAGTTGAAATCAAATTCAGAATTCATAACATAAGGTAGGCCTACAGGAAAAGGTCTTTTTTAAGAGGTTGATTGTGTGTGTGTGTGTGTGTGTGTGTGTGTGTGTGTGTGTGTGTGTGTGTGTGTGTGTGTGTGTGTGTGTGTGTGTGTGTTCTTATAAAACAAGATTTATTTATTTTATAGGTGATTTATTTTATAGGTGACAACATAAAGTGTAGCGTGATAAAAGTCCACAACAGGAAGTTCAACTGAGGGCCAGTTAAGATGTAACCACATCAGGAGACCAGGAGTAAACACGTTTATCTGTAGCGTAAGCGCATCCACTAGCAGCAAGAGGGTGAGAGACATTTGGCCATAAAAACAAATAGTTTAAAATAAACATTGTAAGCAAGTACACATACTCACTCAAATCAGAGCTGATTCTGATTCAACTTGAGCTGAGTCTGTCAATGTCCATGGCAATATTTTTTTCCATAAGTCTTTGTTAAAAATACAGGGCATGTCTTTTAAAGACGTATAAAGTGTAATAGGCTATCAACAGAAAATGGCCAAGATTACTATTAGCAGAGATCTCTCTGCTATTAGCGGTCTGCCCTCTTCCCAACATATACACTATATAGGCTATAGCCTATTAGCACTGGTGTTATCAAAAAATATTAGGCACCTCAAAGTTGGACACCTAAAAAATAGGCATAGTCATTCATTAAATACTTATTCAGTTGCAGTTTTAAAGTAGCCTACATTTCATTTCAGTTGGACAGACAGACGTTCGGCTGAAAAATTAGTTTAAATGAAACATTGTACAGTAAGTCCTCTTGTTCAAACCAAAGGATTGTGGGAGCTGAATGGGGACATTTGTTCCCCTCAGGAACAGCCTCAGGAGGGAAAAAAGGCTGATAATTGACTACTAGTGATAAAAGGATCACAGCAACTACCATCAGCTCTAGGCCTTCTGTCCAAAATGTTGACAACTTGTATGGATAAACTAACCAGTGTCTATCTACCAGACTTCTTATATTATACAACACACAGTACATATGTATACCGCAGAGTTAACAAGAACATTATATTTCAGATGGACAGACAATGTCAGTGTTTCTCATATTACATCTCTATACAACTGTCTTATGATAGGCCTCAGTCTGAAGAAGTTCATTAAGGAAGTGCAATGGAAACTCAATGCTGACGTGGCACTTTATATCGCCTAGCCTACAGTATGCACTTCTAATTTGTGGCAACATTAAAATCTCCCTTTCTAATTTAGCACTACCAACTAGAGGATCCTCACTATGATGGGAATCCCCTTGGCCTTAGCTCCTCAAAAAGTCTTGTGATCATGCTGATGAAACACTTTTGAAGTTGGTGTGTTCCGTTGTTTGTCTCTGTGGTGATGGTGTTTCATTACTGCATTTCTTCAAACAGTTGGAAAAGTAACTTCCTCTTCCGTGGCTCAGTTAAAAGCAGGAATTAGAGTAAGCGTAAGAATAAGCATAAGGTCTTCTTTATTTAACACAGTGAGCTGCACACAGCTCGAAATCACTGGTTACAGTGCGGTACCAAAGTTATACAAATACAACAGAAACAGATACAAGAAAGCAGTTTGTCACAATACAGTACAAGTCGTAAAATAAAAGTGCAATAAAAATCTAAGCTTTTGTGTACAGTGGCAGTTACTATAGCATTCAGTAGTTCATCTACAAAGACACAGGGGTTTATTTCAGACAGAAAACAGCAGTTCAGTTGGCACAATATTACAGTTTTCAATATAAAACGCAATGGACCAAAGACACAATGAAGATCGAATGAGCACTTCATTGTCCATCTTCACGAGTACGAAATGCCGGGGGAAGTCTACATGCCCAGTATAATATTAACAAGAGCTTGTTTTAATGGATATGTTTTCAATATCAACAGGTCAATTCAGTTGCGAACACAAGTACACACACTTATTGATGTATAGCTTGACTGAACATGATGGTGCCTTAAGTGCTACTTTGCAATGACGACATCAACATAAATATAAACAATAAATCAACGAGTCCAATCAGAAGGAGTCCACATGAGCTTATGATGGCCTAAATTCTTAAGCTAAAAGCAAAAACCCATGGTCCTGTATGAAGGCGTATAAAGTTTCTATATTCACATGTCCAGCCGGCTGGATAATAATAAAGAAGCTAAATAATAATTTCTATCACTTGGGGATGAGATAGAATAGGTAGACTGCCACAGTAAAATGCACATCCCTGATACAGCTTCTAGGAATTTAACAGTACTTGAGAGTATCAAGTAGCCTGGCTGTCACACCAAGCGTTATAGATGGGAGTTTGGTATGTTAGACTTCCTATAGGCAGGACAATCCCAGAGGTGGGATGAATGGGTGTTGTTCAAATACGTACCTATAGCTGTATAGTCTAGCCAAGTGAAATACGCTGGCAACAAAACATATTTATGTCTACCCAACCGCAACTCCTGCCCACCACACACCTTCCCTTTTTCTCCTTTGTGTATTGTGTGCCTTGAGAGATCTTTTAGATTATGATTAACTCAATCAACAACCTAATAGCTCACAGTATAGTTTTGTACAAATGCCTGTACATAGCCCTACCTATATGATTCTGTTTCTGTATACCTGGACAGTGCAAGTTGTGCTTTGGGAGTAGGGATGTAAATAAAATTGAAATGTATCGATGTATTGGAAGTATCGGCCAGCGATTTAATCAAATCACATCGTATCATGGGGCACTCTTAAGTATCGCAAAGAATCGAATCGCTGGCCCCTATCCAATGCCCTAGTTCCATAACGTAATAGTAGTGGAAAAGTAATCGGAAAAAATCGAATCGAAACGAATCGTACCGTATCCTTCTGAAGTATCAAAAATAATCAAATCCCTGCTTTAAGAAATCAATACTGTATCGTATCGTCATGAAGGCTGTGATTTACACCCCTATTTGGGAGTCCCCTGTAAATCCCCTATGTGTTGACTCCTGGTACACTACTGTACAGTATGTGTGATATGAGAGCAGCGCAAAGAGAACGCAATAAATCATGAGGCTTCCACAGAGGATACTTTGCATTACACTGTGAGCAGTCTTACACGTCACTACTCTTTATGTTTTACATGACATTATACTTAGCTGACGCTTTTATTCAAAGCGACTTAACGTTATTTACAGGGTATTGGTTACAGTCCCTATAGCAGTTGGAGTGGAGTGGAGTTAGGTGCCTTGCTCAAGGCCATGGAATGTGGCAGGGAGTAGGAGGGTGGGATTCGAACCTGCAACCCTTTGATCTAAATTCCATTTGGCCACGGCTGCCCCCATCTGTTATGTGCCATCAGATTTTGGGAGCTCTTTTATGTTTACCTTATGGTATATGTGAAATACACCAACAACCTATAGCCAGCAACAGAGTTCTCTGACAGTTTCAACCAGTAGTTCACATAGAAGCCAGTTTGTCTCAACATTATCTCACTCTGCAAATTTCCATAACTTACAAACAAAGGTCAGATGACAAAGTTTCTAGTCAGTATCAGCATCTTTTACCATCCAGATCATTTGAAGGGATGCTGTGATGCAAGGCACAGCTGCCTGACATCCGTATCCGTATGATTTCTTCAGAGTAAACGCCCAATTACATAAATATCTACTGCCTGCTGCCTGACGTGACTAGTTCGTAGTTCGTTTGTGGTGTCGAGCTCGAGGTGCTTCTATCTTCCCTCCTATTCCGCATCCAATCCAGAACATAGTGGCGCAGCATTAGAAAGAAACCTGTTGAAAAAATGCAACATGCAACATATTTTACAACATATTTTACATCGCAATCCACAGTAGTGAGACAGTGAACATTATAGTTATAGAACATGCTTGTTCTGGAACAACATTCATACTCCTCATCACCATCCATATATCGACACCATCATTACCAATAGTTTTGTGTTGTATTTGTATTGTTTTCTATGTACAAACTAGCTTCACCTGGAGGCACAAGTCTGCACAAATATCCTCATCGTGAGCAATCTAATCTTGGCCGCTTTCCTGGACGTGCTTTAGTAGCGACTTCAAGATGGAAACAGACATGGAGGGCAGTGCCATTTATGCCTTCCTAAGAAATCCGACATGGATTTTATCAGGACATTGTTGCAGTAGAAAAACAATGGCCTCTGATCTTTAGGGCCTCATTTTGCAAGTTATATGGACTATGGACAAAACGCCCAAAGAGTAAACTGTTGTCTCTCCAAGAGAAAGCAAAGAAAGATGTTCTCATACCAAGACTCCTTATGGTTAAAACACCTTTAAGGCTTTTAGTGTAATGCCAAATAGAGACATTTTGGCATGGAATACCTTGACCTGAGAAAAAAAAAGTAGGCATAAAATGGAACTTACTCTTCAAAGTAATTTCTGTGTCTAAAATGGTGCATATGTGCACTTCAGGCACTATGTTTCAGTGCGTAAGGCACTCATGCTGAAAACTTCAGTAAATTCAGTGCACTGAAAGTCCCCGGATGCTGTCCTAAAAACGGTCAGAAAACGCAGTGCTTGAACAATGGACACTACATGCACTAAATGGCCATCATGTTGTGAACGTAACAGAAAAAACATAGGCCGTGTCTCAAATGCCTCAATTATGCACTTCGGGCACTGTTTTTCAGTGCCTAGGGCGCTAACGCTGAAAATTTCAGTTGAGCCAGTGCACTGAAAGTGTCAGCATGATCCCCTAACAATGGCGGAGAAATGCAGTGCTTGAAAGATGAACACTGTACGCACTAAACCACGGCAATGTTGACAATGACATGGAGGAAATGTGGCATTCAGTTCAGTAGAAGAGTTTGGTAAACAGTCTCCTAATTCTGTAAGTAATGTTGATGGGACACCAACCTTTTCATGCCATCCAAAGTATAGTATGTGTGATTGTTGTCATTTGGGGCGAAGGAAATGGAAATACAAGCACCACCAGACGCTCTGCATTGTAAACAGTAGCCAACTCATATTTTGGCGAGCTAATGCCATGCTCAGCCATCACTTCCAGCGAGGGCACAGTGCATAGTGCTCAAATGATTCCACGACACTATGCACTAAAGACCTCAGTGCACTGTGTGCACTGTGCACTGACTGTCAGTGCACTGACACAAGTGCGTCATTTGAGACATGCCATGGTGTTGGTGGTTCAGTAGTTTGGTCAACAGTCTCTTAATTCTAAAGGTAATGTTGCAGAGACCTTTTCATCAAGCCAAATGTTGTATGTGACATAGGCCTAGTTAACATTTGGGGTGAAGGAAATGTAAATACAAGCATGAGACGCTGTGCAATGTTAACAGTAGCCAACCAATATTTTGGTGAGCTAATGCTATGCTAGCCCATTACTTCCAGTGAGGGCACAATGCCAAGTGCCCAAACTTTTCCTCTACACCATGCACTACAGACCCCAGTGCACTGTGTGCACTATGCACCAACCATCAGTGTACTGACACAAGTGCACCATTTGAGACACAGATGTCTTTGTACCAGAAACTTATACTCATCATCAGCTGTTTCCATATCACTTTGTGGAACTCAGGAAAACTAGTTGAGGAATTAAATTATGTTAATTAAGAGAAGGCACAAGATGGCACCAGAGAACACCCAAACCAAAGACGTCTATACCTGTCAACTTTGAGCTACAAAAAATTGGCAAAATTCCCATATTTTAAGCCAAAAAACCCTGAAAATCTTCAATGGGCCAAATCCTGACAGTCAACAGGACGACAGTGACAGATCGGACAGTGCGTTCTAGTTTTCACACTGACAGTCCGTGACTTCGCGTCCTGTCCAAAATCAGCGCACGTCTTAAAAGGAACATGTACAGCATGAAAAACAATGAAATATCAGTTTCTCACTGTTGTTTTGTCTCTCAAGTTGTCTGGGCTCATGCAAAACTTTGTGCTGGTGCAGGTTGTGATGAGGTTAATCGCACGATTCGCTGTTCCAAAGTTTAGTTTACCATATGAACAGCATTGTATGAAGTGATGGATTCTGAGAGGCAAAGAGTGGGCACACACACGCCAAGGGAGCTCGAGGGTGAGAGCTCGTATTTTCAAGGAACTTGAATTTTTGGTGGTATCTGGCATACAATCTACTGGCAGGTGGCTTGATAAACAAGACCTTCTCCGCCTCTCTACTTTCGTAGCTGGTGGAATATGTAGAGGGGGTGTGGCTCGTCAGCCTAACTGACAGGGCCATGGGGAGAATTTCTGGACCGACGCTGTTTTTTTGATAATGAGAAAAATCGGGATATTTCGCGGGAAGATACCAAATCGGGACGACAGTGGGAAATAAGTCACAAATAGAGAGTTCCCCATGAAAATAGGGATGGTTGACAGGTAGGAAGACAGGAATGACCACACCATCGTTTTTACAAGCATATAAAAACTTGTGTTTGGATGATGTTAAAAGGAGTGTTTTAAATGGTTTAAAAGGAGTAATAGGTGTAAGAAGAGCAAACTTGTCTATCCAATGGCTGCTGTTGTGTCCATCTCTTCTTTACCTTGTAACGTGTTGATGAGGCAGAAGACAAAGGTCATGGCACAAGAGAGGGATCCGAACTCGAACAGGCCGAGTATCCAGGTGGTGCCGAAGAGGCAACTGAAACCCCACATGCTGAGGAAGGCCGTCTTCCTGTCGTACAATTTCACGATGTTGACCAGCAACAATACCAGCATCACCAGCCCCGTGGTGACCACCAGCACCAGCAAGGCCACGTTGGTCATGTAGTGGGCCAACCACGCGTTGGGGTGGTCCTTCATCCAACACCTGCAACAGGAATGGAGATGTTATAGACAGACAGACAGGCAGACACTGATGTAGACACACAGACAGCTATCCAAGTAGATAGACAGTGATATTTAGATACAAAGTCAGTCATAGAGACCCAGACAGACAGGTAGGTACAGTAGTGTTTAGTTCATTCATTTCTACTTACAGTATGTCACATCCCTCAATTTTTTGCAGATTTGTAAGTATATCTTTTCATAGGATAAAATTAAAGAAATTTCACTTTCACACAATGATTAGTGACATGTTAACAACATACAGTGCCCTCCATAATTATTGGCACCCCTGGTTGAGATGTGTTAAAAGCCTTAAAATAAATTCAGTGTTTATTGCAGAAGAATACTGTCACACTGAAAATTGTAGGAAAATGTAGCCTTCAACTCAAATGAATTGTAAGAAAATAAAAAAATCCCTGACTGAAAAATAATTATTTTTCATTAAATCACCTGTTCCACAATTATTGGCACCCTTAACAATTCCCAGGAAATAAATATAATTGAAGCATTTCTGTCATTTCTACAGTAGTTTACAAAGTTTACCAGAGTATGTAGGAACATTTAATTAGTAATTCATCACTTCCTGTTTCCCTGGGGTATAAATATGACGTGACACCGAGGCCATTTCTCTTATCCACTCTTAAACATGGGAAAGACAAAGTAACACAGCATACAAGTGAGGCAGATGTGCGTCGACCTTCACAGGTCAGGCAGAGGCTACAAGAAGATTGCCACTCAACTGCAGCTACCCATATCCACTGTGAGAGGAATAATTAAGAAGTTCAAAACAACTGGAACAGTGGTAAACAAGCCTGGACGAGGACCCAAGTTTATTTTGCCACCACGCACAGTGAGGAGGATGGTAAGAGAAATCAAAAGATCTCCAAAGCTCACTGTTACAGAATTACAACAAATGGTTGCATCCTGGGGTCACAAAGTCTCCAAATCAACCATCAGGCGCTGTCTACACGCCAACAAGCTGTTTGGGAGGCATGCACGGAGAAAACCTTTCCTCACTCACAATCATAAACGCAAGCGTCTGGAGTTCGCCAAGCGGTATTGGGGCTTCAACTGGGACCATGTGCTTTGATCAGATGAGACCAAGATTGAGCTTTTTGGCAACAAACACTCGAAGTGGGTCTGGCGTACCACGAAAGATGCGCATGCTGAAAAGCACCTCATACCCACTGTGAAGTATGGGGGTGGGTCAGTGATGCTGTGGGGCTATTTCGCTTCCAAAGGCCCTGGGAACCTTGTTAGGGTGCATGGCATCATGAATGCTTTGAAATACCAGGACATTTTAAATCAAAATCTGTTGCCCTCTGCCCGAAAGCTGAAGCTGGGTCGTCACTGGGTCTTTCAGCAAGACAATGACCCTAAACATATGGCCAAATCTACACAGAAATGGTTCACCAGACACAAAATCAAGCTCCTCCCATGGCCATCTCAGTCCCCTGATCTCAACCCCATTCAGAACCTGTGGGGTGAGCTGAAGAGGAGAGTACAGAGGAGAGGACCCAGGTCTCTGGATGATTTAGAGAGATTTTGCAAAGAGGAATGGCTGAAGATCCCTCTTTCTGTCTTTTCCCATCTTGTGAAACATTATAGGAGAAGATTAGGTGCTGTTTTGTTGGCAAAAGGGGGTTGTACAAAATATTAACACCAGGGGTGCTAATAATTGTGACACACATTATTTGATGTCAAATAATTATTTCTTTATGTGGGATTTTTTCCCCACTGAATAAATGCACTTGTATTGAAGGTTGGATTTTTCTCTTTTTTTCCATTAAGGTCCCATATTATTTAGAAAAAAAATACAATAATTGGAAGCTAAAAAACACATCTAAACCAAGGGTGCCAATAATTATGGAGGCCACTGTATATAGCGGCTTAAATTTGTTGTCCACACAAAAAAAATCTAAATACCTTTCTTTAGATTGAACTTTTACATTTTGAGTCTGCATCTGGCTTAAATAGATTGGTGTGAGACTTGAATGAAATACTATGGAGAGTATCATGATATGCTTCAGTTGTCACAGTGCATGTTGAAAGTGCAATGAATGTTTATTTTAGGTGTAATTCAGCTGTAGCTGTACATTTGCTTTTCAAGCATGTGTGGTGTTAAACAAGTGAACTTTACAAAAAAGTGGATCATCTGGCTAGTCAAGCATGGTAGTGGGATTTGTGGTTTGGGGATGCATGAATGCCGTCAACATTGGAAATCTGAATTACACCTAATAGAAACATGCATGTCAACATGCACTGTGACTACTGAAGCAGATCACGATACACTCCATAGGATTTCATTCAAATCTCACACCAATCTATTTCAGCCAGGTGCAGACTCAAAATGTAAAAGCTCAACGTAAAGAAAGGTTGAAATACACACAGATGACCTCCCTTTTAATCCCTTTTCATTTCGAGACGATTCAGGCCAACACGGCCCCTTCTCTACTGGAATTTAATCTGGGGTGTACTCACTTTTGTGGGTACATGTTTAAACATTAATGGCTGTATTTGGCTTTTTTACGATTGAACAACAAATGTAAGCGGTTATATGTTGTTAACAGGTCACTAATCATTGTGTAAAGTGAAATTTCTTCAATGTTGTCCTATGAGATATACTTACACATCTGCAAAAATGTGAGGGGTGTACTCACTTATGAGACATACTGTAAGTATAAATGAATGAACTAATATAACACAACAATATGAATGAACTTATTTACATCATGTAGGGATTTTCAACATCATCACTGGGTGCAATCATTCTCACGCCATAGATGTCATCTCTCGCCACTAGAATGCCAACTGGGATCGCAGGAACACCTGGAGAGGTGCACAAGAACATGAATTTAACTTGTGGAAAATGAAGACGAGCGAATACAGGTAGACACTTACAGAAGAAGGCTAAAGCACATATTGCAACTTAAATGTGGATAATGCACCATCAGAAAAATGAATCAACCAACAAGTCTTAGGTAAGTTTTACGTAATAGTGACATTTTGGGCATTTTTAATCAAATGTCGGATGAACGGTGCATGCATGAAAAATCACTGATTTAAAAAAAATGCTTGGCTTGATTTCTGTTGATCGACTCACGAAAATGTCACCGTTGGAATGGGACTCACCAAAGCCGAGTATGTACCAGACGGTCAGTTTGTACGAAAAAACTGAATTGAAGACTATGATGATCTTCTCGTAGGTGTAGAAGATCATCACGCCCATCCAGCAGAACGAGGAGAGCAGCGCGTAGTGCAGCAGTGCTCCCACCACCCGGCACACAGACTCTCCGCCCGCGTTAGCCAACGTGCCAGTCAGGAAGAAGAGCACGCTCAGGCAGAAGAGACTGATCACCAGGCCTTGGTAGATCGTTGTCAAGTTGTTGTCATAGTTGTCTTCTGAGTTAGTATTGCTGGCAGGGAGAGAGAGAGAGAGAGAGAGAGAGAGAGAGAGAGAGAGAGAGAGAGAGAGAGAGAGAGAGAGAGAGAGAGAGAGAGAGAGAGAGAGAGAGATGGAGAAGCAAGAAATAAAAGGTTTGCAGGCAGTGCCAAATCCCATTTCTAATTTCTTCTCCTAACCCTACCCCTTTGTAGGAATAATAATGTAATACAAGAGTAATAATAGGATTCATATTCATTCCATACTAGCTTGTATTTTAATCAAAACATTGAAAATATCAGTATAACATTTATATTTTGCCATTTCCTTGACTTCATGTCATTACATATTTCAGCCACCGGGCATGAATGAATGAATATTAGCATGAGATGTCAGTTACCTCTTTTTGCAGAGTGAGTAGAAGAGAACCATGCAGCTGAGTGCAGATATGGCACAGCCTAGTGCTGTAATGTACGTCAGGGCCTCCAGGTGGCACTGTGACTCACGCTGTTCTACTTGCTGGTGGAGGAACACAGAAACACAGAAGCAGACAAAAAAATCAGAGCAGCACAACCCAAAAGTTATAATACTTAGCTTCATAGGCCTACAATAGAAGCAACAGGCACCATCAATAACTATTAGATATTTAGATTATTACATTACTTTTTAGTTTAGGTTATTTTATTAGATTATTTGACAGGGACCATGTACAAGACAGTTCTAGTACCAGATGTACTTAGGTAGAAAGCTAATTTAAATCTGTGGTCCCTGGGCTGGGAGCTAAACACACACACACACACACACACACACACACACACACACACACACACACACACACACACACACACACACACACACACACACACACACACACACACACACACACACACACATAAAAAACATAGACAATGCATTCCCTACTGTTGCCACTACAACGCACGTACAGTAGTATTAGAAGCAGCAACAACATCATACTAAAATATAAAACCATATATGGTAAATGGACTGTATCTATACAGCCACTCTTTCGAGCTCTCAAAGCGCTTTGTATACCCCACTTTCACCCATTCACACTCTCATTCACAGACCGGTGGCAGTGGATGCCACGCAGGGCACCACCCTGCCACCAGGAGCACCTTGGGGTTAAGTATCTTACTCAAGAACACATCGATGGGGTCAGGCAGCGCCGGGCTCGAATCTGCAACCTTCTGGTTTCCGAACAGATTCTCTATCACCTGAGCCACCATCGCCCCATATATCAAATTAGAAATGAGTACATATGTCCCCCAAAACAATATTTTTTCTCGGTTTTAACACTTAATATGTTGTCTTTTCACTATTCTCCATCTAATGAATAGATTGAATGTTTTGAAAATGATAGCATTTTGATTTTATTCACTGTTTACCAAACGTCCCAACTTCATCGGAGTTGGGGTTTGTACAATCATGTTATCACATACAAAGCAATACACATACAATGATACACATACTATATGGCAGTGCTTACTGTAAAAAAGCACATTGATTATAGTGATGTTTTAGTCTTACAGTAGGCCTAAAATGTACCACATGTAGCCTATATAACGTCAGGAAATGTAAGGAAGACTCACGACTAGAATGGAAAAGTAGGTGAGATGGTTGCAGTGGCACTCTGTCGTGTTCTTATGGAGCAGCTCAGTTTGGCATCCCTCCCTTTCCCAGGTGACATCATCAGGATCTGCATGAATTCAACACAATCAATGGACTTCCAACCCAACAAACCCACAAATTCTCTAATATAGGCCTTCATTAACTCAGGCATGTATTAGAAAATGCAATGTATTCACAAAAAAAGGTGGATTGACCATAACAATGAATAATAGCGATGGATACAGTACCAAACTGATGAGTTGTATTGGTGTGCTATTGTAATGTGTTATGTCGCAATGTTTTGGGTGCAATATGTTTTGGTGTGGTGTGGTGATGTGTGCTGTAGAGTTTTACAGGCTATAATCACATACCTTTCCTTGTATCCCACGAGACACATGTCCTTGAGTGATTTTTCTAAAGGCAAAAAAGAGGCTTTTAAGATAATTTGGAGAGACGAGCCATACAGCCATACGAGGCTACAGCAGTATATCACTACTTAGCAGATACAGGGGGAGGGGTGTTTTCTGAGTAACCACCTGTACCTTAAGGCACAACAGAGGTGAGTCATACACTAACACATATCTCCAAATTAGCTTCTTTGACAAATGGTGAGGGTAGAGCCACATATTGAAGACCATGCACTACGTGTAGGTGGAAAATAACTTGCAATAATGTGCAACATATCTCATTTTTTCAGAACAAGTCCACAGTGTAGTCCTAAACCAAAGCCTGTAAGTAGGCTAGTACCAAGGAAAATGGTCCCATAGTGAATGCATATGTAGAATACAGAAACAAATACAGAAACAGTCTTGTCCTGTCAATGCATAAGGCCTACTGCATTTTCACTGTAACCATTTCAAAAACCTCACATATATATTTGTAAGTGATTTTTGTAATACATTGGGTGTGTACACATGCTGTGTTAACAAGAAATCATCTTTGAAATCAAATATTGAGTTTTGTTTCCACATTTGTATTGCTGATATAACACACCAGATCTTTGACAACTCTGTGTGTGTCGTGATTGGCTCTACTGCACTCCATAGCCCCTTCAAGTGTGAAAATATACAGTATAGTAGGTGAGGGATTGACACCTTTCGTAGGGGTGGGCGATATGGCAAAAATGTTGTATCACGATTTTTTAACATGAAATCACGATATCGATTTTTTATCACGATCTTCCATCCAAAAAATAAAAACAACAAAAAACAACTTTCATATACTTGCAATTTGTAATTTGCAGTCAATAGAATGTTCACACTGATGATATTCTCATACAGTGTACAAGTGGAATACAATAATGTAAAGAATAAAGTGAAGACAACAACACAAGTGAGAAAACGTCACTCTGATACTGATAATAAACATTCTCACTGCAAGACGATCTATACGATTTCTCCACTTTGGCAGATTCGAGACGATATTTTACTCAATATCGCGATTCACGATATAATATCATCATATCGCCCACCCCTAACCTTTCGTTTTCTCTCTATTAGTGTGTTCTTGGTCATTAGCTGTTTTACTGTACATGCTCACATACTGTGTTCAGGCCAACCACAACGGTGCTGGTGACCGATCTCTGAACATTTCCATGTGTGACCATGTGATACCCGGATGAACCTGCTGTATTTGATGGTATTTTAAGGTTCACATCCCGAAACAACCTTCTGGTTCCCGAACACTCATACCGTGAAGACATAAACTGGTTCAAGATCAGGTGTGGGAACGGTCACAGTTCTCTCTGTCGGCTTGAACGTGCCTACAATGGTAGTCTGGCAGGCAAGACTATAATATTAAAAGTGTATTCTGACACTATACCGACAAAGCTGTGGAACCTACTGTTGCAGCTCAAACCGTAGACACAGCCTATGTGGTTCAAACTGTTTAACGGCATGAAATGACCAATGCAGTCACCATACTAAGTGGTCCCGAATGCTCAGATTCTCAGCATGAACACACAAGCCAGTTGGAGATTAGGAGCGGAGCAGGTACCAGCACGGTTCTCTGTTGCCTGAACACACCCTAAGTGAACAGTACTATACCAACTTACAGGCAAATATACTTGCTGAAGCATTTTTTGACTCTTTCGTTGTGCGTGAAAAGCACCTACGTACTAAATACGGTTTCCTTACTTACACCTGTGAGCAGTCAAAGTAGTACAGTTTCTGATTGCAAGATGTACATTGAAGTGCATCGGTGAATACGTACTGGTAAAACAGCATGGTGGAAGCGGATTTTAATTGGCTCAGGAAGCTGTCTGACGATCTCGTTTTCAACTGTGATCCCGACAACATCGTCCAGGATCCTGAAGATTTTCTGCTCCACCAGATTACCCTGATTCTTATAGGTACCGTTCTCCTAGAAAAGTGAAACAAAATAAAATGTGTGTGTGTGTGTGTGTGTGTGTGTGTGTGTGTGTGTGTGTGTGTGTGTGTGTGTGTGTGTGTGTGTCCTGTCCTGTCCTGTCCTATCCTGTCCTGTGTGGTGTGGTGTGGTGTGGTGTGTGTGTGTGACAGAGGTGAGTCAACGCTATCAAATATCACCAGATTTGCTCCTTTCACAAAAAGTGAGGGTACAGCTATGCATGGAAGACCATGCAATACGTAATTTATCACATTTTGCAGTTTGATTGCCTGGGCATTTGTTTGGTTGTGAGTGTGTGTGTATGTGTGTGTGTGTGCGTGTGCGTGTGCGTGTGCGTGTGCGTGTGTGTGTGTGTGTGTGTGTGTGTGTGTGTGTGTTTGAGTATGTGTGTGTTTGTGTGTGTGTGTGTGTGTGTGTGTGTGTGTGTGTGTGTGTGTGTGTGTGTGTTTGAGTATGTGTGTGTTCGTGTGTGTGTGTGCGTGGGCGCGTGGGCGTGCGCGTGCGCATGCATGTGCAAGTGTATTTGTTTGAATACTCACATTGAATATGGTGTTGTTTTGGAAGAAGGTGCACACCACTCTGGCTTTAGGCTTTCCTACAGGTTTCAAGGCGGCCGGGAAGTGCACTGATGGCAGTGGCGCTGTTTGTGAGGACTGCAACACACACAGACACACAGACACACAAACGGAAAGTCAGACAGACAGACACAGACACACAGACACACAGACACACACACACACACACACACACACACACGAACGCCAGGGCTTTGAACCGGTTCAAGGAACGAAAACGAAAACCAGAAACTTTTTGTATTTTACAGGGAACAGAAACGAAACCGGAAACGTTATTATTTTTTATGTTCTGGAACGGAAACACTTATTTAAAAGTAATGGTAACCGGTTAATACCGGTTAATACCGTTCCTCAAACTAAAAAAAAAGTAATTATTTTCCTGTGCACGTTACCATGACGGCTGTGGTTCACGTCCTGTGTGACATCAGACATTCTCTGACTGAATGGAGAGAGAGCTGTGGATTACAAAGTCTCCACTCCACATCTTAAATAAGAGAAACCACTGTCATACAAAAGGGCAGAGTTTCCATTGCATCATTGTAAGATATTGCAGAGAAGTGCGTGTAAAGCGCACCAAGAATGTTCAACGTTATTGGGCATCCATGGCCGCTTCAAATATGCACAAACTCATAATGTCTATCATAGCGCTCCCCGTGACCCAAGTCAGCGTGGAGCGCGCATTTTCATCATTGAGGTTTATTCTCCGCTTAGGTCGTCCCAAATGACAAAATTCTGGAGGATATTCTTTTCATCCGCTTGAATTAACAGTTTGGAAGTAGGCTGACTCATTTGCACTTCCGTCTTTCTTGGTTAATTAACGTCAGTTAGGCATCTGGGGAATAATCAGCGGACAGGAACGAAATTAACCGTTCCGGGAACAATACTTTTTTGTTCTAACCGGTTCGGTGGAACTCATAACCGGAAACGTTATAATTCCGTTTATGTTCGGAACGGAACGTTTGGAAAAAAATAACGGTTCAAAGCCCTGGTTGTGAACAATGATGTCATGAACAAGCATTGTATCTGGAAGAAGGTGTGAATGTGCATGCAGGTGCAAGTACATGAATATACAGTCAAGCACCATAACAACGGGCTTCGGGAAATGTGTGTGTGTGTGTGTGTGTGTGTGTGTGTGTGTGTGTGTGTGTGTGTGTGTGTGCGTGCGTGCGTGCGTGCGTGCGTGCGTGCGTGCGTGCGTGCGTGCGTGCGTGCGTGCGTGCGTGCGTGCGTGTGTGTGTCTGTGTCTGTGTGTCAGGCCTGGGCAAAATTCAGAATTCCTGAATTTACTTCAATTCAGGAAGTGGAATTGAATGTGAATTGAATTGACAGGATGTTGAATTGAATTAAATTGAATTGAATTTTAATTACAGGAAATTAAATTCAAAATGGAATTGAAACTCACTGCAATTCAGGAAGTGGATTTGAAACTCACTACAATTCAGGAAGTGAAATTGAAATGAATTTGAATGACAATAAATGGAATTGAAACTCATTGCAATTCAGATAATTTTTAGATTGTGATACTTTATAATGTACTTTCTCAAAAATATCATGATTACATCACAGGGATGGGCACAACATACCATCAGTGTAACAACATACAATAGCATTAACAAAAATATATTGCTACAAATACTGACACATATTGATTTATATACTGAACCATCTTCTAGTGTTCTTATTTTGTCATCACTTTGAGTTTCTTTGAATTAACTCTACATCACCACCTAGTGTTTGTATCATGTCATTACTTTGAATTTCTTTGAATTTCACAGAATTTCAATTCCGTTTCCTGTGATTCAAATTCAATTTTGCAATTCCATTTCCTGTTTGGAATTTCAATTCAATTCATATTGAAATTCAATTATTCAATTGGAATGTTGGGGTCATTTTCAATTCAATTCAGAATTCCGTACAAACCTGGTGTGTGTGTGTCTGTGTGTGTGTGTCTGTGTGTGCGTGTACTTACAGGAAGAGCAAGATCATATCCCTTGAAATTGTCATCCATCTCCAGCACTGCCCCATGAAAGCATGCCGTGTTCACAGAGCCCAGCATATCTGAACTCATCATCGCCTCCTCAATCCTACACACACACACACACACACACACACACACACACACACACATACACGGGCAGGGCATGCATGCACGCGCACATACATGCACGCATAATGCACGCACATGCACGTACATGCACGCACGCGTGCGCGCGCGCACACACACTCACACACACACACACACACACACACACACACACACACACACACACACACACACACACACACACACACACACACACACACACACAGTCAGTGTTCACACATCTTCCCGAACCCCTCTTCCTAACACACACACACTCACACACACACACACACACACACACACACACACACACACACACACACACACTCACACACACACACACACACATTTCCTGAAGCCTGTTCATATGGCGCCTGACTGTATATCCATGTACTTACACCTGCAAACAAGCATGCACATTCACACCTTCTTCCAGATATGATGCTTGTTCATGGCATCATTGTTCACAACACATAGAAATGCATGTGGATGCTCTTGATTGCACGTGTACAAGTTCACACTCATTACATATACAGGTAGAGCTGGAGCTGGAGGTGCATTATGTACTGTGTACTGATGCACTTACAGTACATGCACACAATGGTACACACACACACACACACACACACACACACACACACACACACACACACACACACACACACACACACACACACACACACACACACACACACACAGACAAGTACACAATATACAGAATACAGAAGTTATTGTTATGCACTGTGTTATGAACTTATCTCATCAGCATCTGAGTCAGCTCTGGAGTTCAGGCGAGATGTGTGATGATGTGCCGCATTTATATTTACGCTTCCTCAAAAAAGCACCGAAAGGGGCCCCACCTATGCACTCTGGTTTTAACACCCCACCCCACCCTTACACGCAGTGTATTTGCTGAGTATGTAGACCCAGCCTATACATACTCAGAATATACTGACAAAGGGAATCTGAAGAAGACTTCTAAGTAGGTATGTCATGGTATGAAACACACAAGAAAGCAGTGAAAGACAGAGCACTCTAAAACTTGTTGCCTTTGTTCTGACCTGTACCTTAACCTGGGATGTGCAAAATCTTCCTTCTCAACTGAAGATACTGACAAAGCCAATGGAATGTGATTCTTTTTTGTCTTTTTAGACATTATTATTGACAGGACAGTAGAGAGAGAGGCGAGGAATGGACGGCAAAGGACCCGGGCCGGAATCGAACCTGGGTCACCGGTGTACTTGCCCAGTGCCCGGTTGATGAGCACAATGCGTTGTCTTTCAAACCATGTCTGTGCCTATAGGCCGACGCTCTGACCAATCAGCGCAACTGACAATTACTTCCATCAAAAAACGTAGATCCATGTTCTATAGGCTGTCGGTAAAACGGCGAAAAAGTCCTTCTAAAAATGAATGAGCGCAGACCATCTTCCTGAACACGTTTCAATGAACACATTTTCTAAGTCTAATTCTTCAAAAACTGTCGTCAAACGAGAGCTGTTCAATCATTCTTGTTATTGTGCTTTCCCCAGTATCGCAAGCTTCGTCGTCACTCCCTCAAAACCCCACCCGCTTTGATTCAAAACAAATATCTGCGTTGTGATTGGCTTGCCAGATTCTTGGCAAGCCTGGCACAACACCAAAACGATGCGAGGCCAGACCCACTCGCAGCCAAAACATTTTTGGCGCCCAAGGGTGGCGCTGGTTTACTAGGCTACAAGATCACTATAATTTGGCAGTCGAGTTGCTCAGCTTGGTGCATAGTTTCCTGTTTGTGGCCAAACCTCAGAGCCTCACTCGTAGCCCACAGCAACGCTTCATAGCCCTTTTCCGTCAGCCTTACAATCGTTGACTTTTGATGAGAAAAAGGCTTATGATTAGGTAAAGGGGGCGTTTAGTCTAAAAAGGTTGAGACCACTGCATTAAATCAATTCTCTTAATACATTATTTGACATTTTGCACTCCTGAAACCTCTAAATGAAATCCCTACTTCCTATGGAGGCTTAATTTCCTGTTTTATCATAGCTGTCAAATAACTCACACTACCTTGCTCTGTGCTTGTATTATAACTTAGAAGATAACTCACATATTCACTCTCCTGGCTTCCTCAATGGCCTTTTCACAAAATTCCAGTGCTGTAAAGAGACAATAACAAACATGATAAATCAACAGTTAACAAAAAAAGTGACAATACATTACAAAAAAGTAAAGCTTTACATAACCCTTCATTGACATCTAGAGCTTTCATCAGTAAATGTCAAGAAAACGTACTGCAGTTGATCACATCTCCAAAGAAATTGTACGCCACTCTTGTCTCAGTGCTGATGGTGTCCGTCCGTATGGTGCCGTTGACGATGCCGTATATGTGCGTGGAGCTCTTATTGTGCCCTAGAGAGAGGTCCGTACAGCAGCTCTCCTGCAGCCCGGCCGCTTGGAGCACAGTGTGGTTCTTCCCATCCACCTCCACCTGCAGCCGGTCCACCAGGGGTTCCCAGTACACACAGAAGGGGCTGTCGGTGGTGCCCGGGGTACCAGTCACGTTGATGGGCTTCATGGACTCACTGCGCTGGGTGGCTGCGATGGAGCCGGTGATGTAGAGGGTGGTGGCGTTGGCACTGATGTCCAGGCCTTTGCAGCCCTGGGACAGGTGGGACGCCAGCCACCGTTCACCGCCACCGTGACGCCATGTTCCGCACATCTTGAAGTCCTGGTCATTCTCTCCTTCACCTGGGTGGACACGAAGAGTGACATGTGGTGTGTACACATTGGTTGTACACATTGGTTGTTCACATTATCTACAACCAAGATAATGTAGATTAGGTTCTACAAGATAGGTTGTAGATAATGTGTCAAGCCTGTGTCTGAGGAAGACCGAGAGGTCGAAACGTCATTGCCAATGAATGAATAAATAAAAAGATGAAAAAATAACTTCAAGAAGGAAAAATCCAAAGAAGTGTGCGAACCCTTTTTTCAAAAAATATTTTTTTCCAGGTCAAGACAGAATGTTATTGGCTTTTATAATAATAATAATCCAATGTCTGTTTTTAATGTTACCTAAGTATAGCCTACATCAAAGTCAAAGTCAAAGTTGACTTTATTATCCCAGATGGGAAATTCAAATGGTCAAGGTGCGTATAAGTACAGTACAGAACATTCAGACAGGGTAGACAAGACTTAAAAAACAGATAAATAAGTAAAACAATTAAATACCCCCCCCCCCCCAACTAGACTGTTGCATACCCCCCCCCCCCCCCCCCCACACACACACACACACCACAACACACACACACACCACAACACACACACACACACACACACACACACACACACACACACACACACACACACACACACACACACACACACACACACACACACACACCACCACCACAGTGTCAAGTCTCTTGTTGAGAACCGTGTCTTTCATTAACAATTCTGATTGCAGGGGGAACAAATGACTTACTGAACCTGGTTGTTCTTATTTTCCTTTGTAGAAGCCTACCCTTGCCATGTTGGCTTAACTGAAATCTGTTATGTAAAGGGTGGGTAGTGTCTGCAAGAAAGCTTTCAGCCTTGTGTAGTATGATATCTTGGAACAGCTGAGCAGCGGATGTTTGATTGCACCCAATTATTTAACTAGCTGTTTTAATAATCCTTTGCAATTTATCCTGATCTTGTTTACGCATACTACCAAAGACACAGACCAGACCAAAGGACAAGACACTCTGAAGTACAGACTTGTAAAATAGCTCTAAAATGTGGGCGTCAACATTAAAACTACGCAATTTCCTTAAGAAAAACATTCTTTGTTGGAGCTTTTTCACCTTAGAAGTGGCGCATTTGTCAAATTTCAACTTATCATCAATTGTACATGTACATGTATGTTACTTACTTTGTCTCATTAGAGCAATGAGACAGAAAAATCCCATGATTCCTCTTGCTTGGCCCCACACCATTTTCCTGGATTGAATTATGACACCAGCGTCTCACTCTCTGTCTTAACTCTACAAGATAATAACAAAAATGGAATAGGAAATCTGTGTTAGGCAATGTCATTTCAGAAGAAGAAATGTTCCCAACCAAAACAGGAGCACTTTAATCAGTGAGAAAGCATGCATTTTTTTTCTCGTCACACACAAACAGAAATACAAGGTTCCTTCATGTGGCTAGCCTCAATCTTTAACACCCGCCTCCCTGAAATAACACACATTTATATATGGCGAGCAAGACACATTTATCATTGAGAACACACACTCGTAATCAAATGCAATGTAGAAGATGTTAAATCAACTCTCTAAGTGTTGAATTAACATAGCAAAATTTGGGCAACTGAGTACGCCTCATCGGATAGGCTGAAAAGAAGCAAAATAAAATTGTGTCTGATTCTGTTTTTTTTGTAGCAAGGTGAAGACCACAGTGCGGTGACATGTTTTAGGTGTGAGAGCATCAACACAGCTCAGACAGGAAGCCCAAAATCCAACCATTAACTAGGTAGCCTACATAGTTTATGGGTCATTTCACGTGAAATCAGACACTTTGGGACCCGACCGACCCGGATTTCAATCATACTTGGTGTGCCTTTTCAGTAGCAAGGTAGCACCCCAGAACTGCATTGGTTTGAATCTGACACTAATATTAAGGGAGAAACAGACTAGGAAAGGTTCACATGTGAGGGTAGGACACTATACATTCAGCCTTGAATATATCAGTCAGTGTTAGTCACAAAAAGATGCCTGTGGTGTTGTTTGAAAGCTCTTTTCTGGCTCTACATATTACACAATCACCTTGGAATACAACTACTCTCAGAATATGAATTATGATAAATTGAAAAATTAAAAATTGAATATCTAAAAAACTCATATTTTAAAATGGCCAGTTCCTTGTCCAAACGTAGCCGGCAATGTCATGAGCAGCACCTAAAAATGCTGGTGTTTCGGTTTGTTATTCATTTCAGAGAGAAGTTGACTCACAAATATGGCATCATACAGACCACTTACTAATAATATGGTAATACCATAGTAGCATCACATGACAAAACAAAAACCAAACAAAAATGGTCAGTGTCCATGGTCCCAGGTTTCAGAAACTAAGGCAGATGTCCATTTATACACACCAAATGATGATATGTGAATGTTTGAACATTCCTTCTCTGTGTACCTGTGCCATCTTCCCTTTACCGTACCGTACTAGATAATCAATGGCTACACTCTCATTTTGTACTCTACCAGTGCATTTGAAGCAGCAGCTGTGTCTTTTGTAGATAATGTATAAGTACGTCCCGTTGCAGTTACAGGTTCCACTACCAGAAGCACATCCTGATGATCCATGACAAGTCTATCTTGTCTGAAGGGAAAAGTGAAGGATGGAGATGGCCCATGAGGATGCAGGAAGTTCAGTTTCACCTCTCCAGTGCTCGGCATACATTCCTCAGCACATGCTAGCCACCAGTTGCCATCATATACAGCTACAACATACCCTTTGATGCTTGAAAATGTAACACATTCCTTTACTGAGCTCACTTTTTCCAACTCTGCCTTCTCTGAATGCTGAAAATGGCCTAACTTCCACTGTGTCCATTGACAATGGGCAGAAGCTGTGTAGTTTTTGAGCACCTGGAATAGTTCCTTGCAGATTCAAAACCTTTTCAACAGGTTCTCAGCTTCATGATGGTACATCTCTGTTGTGGCAAACTGGCAATGGATGTTCTTGACATTATCCTTGACAAATTCAAACAGTTGGTATGGCGTTATAATTTAATTGTCAATAGGACGTTGCAGACTTGCTCGTGCAGCAAGCCATTTAACTGTCCCTCCAACGCCATCACATGGACCTTTGCCATGTGATGTGGCAAAAAAGTGCCACTCTGCAGGTATGTGAAAATCTGCCTCGTGGTGGCACAAATTTGTTGTAATTTTAAGGTTCTTATATTGTGCAGGAAGTCTGCAACGTCCTATTGACAATTAAATTGTAACGCCATACCAACTGTTTGAATTTGTCAAGGATAATGTCAAGAACATCCATTGCCAGTTTGCCACAACAGATATGTACCATCATGAAGCTGAGAACTTGTTGAAAAGGTTTGAATCTGCAAGAACTATTCCAGGTACTCAAAAACTACACAGCTTCTGCCCATTGTCAATGGACACAGTGGAAGGTAGGCCATTT
Source organism: Engraulis encrasicolus (assembly GCF_034702125.1). Lineage (NCBI taxonomy): Eukaryota > Metazoa > Chordata > Actinopteri > Clupeiformes > Engraulidae > Engraulis > Engraulis encrasicolus. The sequence continues at coordinate 27,812,056 of NC_085878.1, forward strand.
TGAGCATTCAGAGAAGGCAGAGTTGAAAGAGTGAGCTCAGTAAAGGAATGTGTTACATTTTCAAGCATCAAAGGGTATGTTGTAGCTGTATATGATGGCAACTGGTGGCTAGCATGTGCTAAGGAAAGTATGCCGAGCACTGGAGAGGTGAAACTGAACTTCCTGCATCCTCATGGGCCATCTCCATCCTTCACTTTTCCCTTCAGACCAGATAGACTTGTCATGGATCATCAGGATGTGCTTCTGGTAGTGGAACCTGTAACTGCAACGGGACGTAGGCTACTTATACATTATCTACAAAAGACACAGCTGCTGCTTCAAATGCACTGGTAGAGTACAAAATGAGAGTGTAGCCATTGATTATCTCTTTAAAGTACGGTAAAGGGAAGATGGCACAGATACACAGAGAAGGAATGTTCAAACATTCACATATCATCATTTGGTGTGTATAAATGGACATCTGCCTTAGTTTCTGAAACCTGGGACCATGGACACTGACCATTTTTGTTTGTTTTTGTTTTGTCATGTGATGCTACTATGGTATTACCATATTATTAGTAAGTGGTCTGTATGATGCCATATTTGTGAGTCAAATTCTCTCTGAAATGAATAACAAACCGAACACCAGCATTTTAGGTGCTGCTCATGACATTGCCGGCTACGTTTGGACAAGGAACTGGCCATTTTAAAATATGAGTTTTTTAGATATTCAATTTTTAATTTTTCAATTTATCATAATTCATATTCTGAGAGTAGTTGTATTCCAAGGTGATTGTGTAATATGAAGAGCCAGAAAAGAGCTTTCAAACAACACCACAGGCATCTTTTTGTGACTAACACTGACTGATATATTCAAGGCTGAATGTATAGTGTCCTACCCTCACATGTGAACCTTTCCTAGTCTGTTTCTCCCTTAATATTAGTGTCAGATTCAAACCAATGCAGTTCTGGGGTGCTACCTTGCTACTGAAAAGGCACACCAAGTATGATCGAAATCCGGGTCGGTCGGGTCCCAAAGTGTCTGATTTCACGTGAAATGACCCTTATACAAATAATACAATGTCAGACAGACATGCATTTAGGTCAAAGGTCACTTTTTAGGTCACTTTCTTGTGTTCCTATGGAAATATGGATATACACTCACAACATACTCAAATAGGCTACATTATCTTTTAAGAAGGCTAGCATCATTTATTTTTATTTAATCAATTTTGAGAGAATACCAGTACTGAGGGTATGGTAAAAGTGTCAATGTCAATGCTTAAACATCAACATTTTGCTTTTAGCAGAAGTCAAAGATAAGAGAAATATGAGAAATATGGTAAGAGCATGGGCAGCCTCCTGGACTTTGACTTGTAAATATTGTATATGGTGCAGAAGCATTGATGACCATTTAATAGCCACAGAGAAAAGTGTGTGTACAAAAATACAAAATCCTTAGGGGACCCCCCTCTCTCTCTCACACACACACACACACACACACACACACACACACACACACACACACACACACACACACACACACACACACACACACACACACACACACACAGCTGCACCGCCTATAGTTACGCCGGTGACACACACACACACACACACACACACACACACACACACACACACACACACACACACACACACACACACAGGCCAGAGAACAGAAAAGACTGTATCATACAAGGTATGCAACTCAAAGTGCTTAACAAATGGGAAAAAACACAATTGTTAGAGATGGATTTAAAAGGAGAGGAAGAGAGGAGAGGCAGAAATAGGAGGAAGAATATATAGATAGAGGATAATGGAACTAATTAATCCACACAGATGTTGTGTCCGGCCCTAAAATTAAGACCACTCAAACTATTTGCAGGTTGCATGCTCTGTAGCCTATAAAACCGCGTTTATATCCGAAGTTTCATCGACAATAGGCAGCGGCTGCACTTTTGAGCCGCGCGTTTTAGCGCACCTCTTGCAAACCCGGGCAACAAAATCCAGTCCATGAGAAGTGACAGATTCCATTCCAAATCAAGCCGATTACACGTCTTTTCAAATGGTTTCTTAATGCTATTAATTGTTCGGCAGTGCATCGAGTGCATCACCTTCGATGTTTTGAATCACGAAACTACACCTGTTCCGCCTGTGCAGGACGCTGAGTAGCCTACTACCTTTTATAACCGTGAGGCTGGCGAGATTCTCGCACAAACTAAATGCTACAAAAGATTTAAATTCTGCACAGAGAGAGGCTTTTAATAACCATTTTCTTCAATTATTACCTTGAGCCTTTACAGTTCCAACAACGCCGATAAATTATCCTCCGACTGCACCCTCCTTACTGATAGCTTATCCACAGTCAAGACACCTCACCGAAGTGCCACTATTTATTTACCCGGGACTCTGTTAGCCTACCTACGAAACTTCGTATCGTGAGAAGATGAGGAATTCCTATAGTGTCTGTGCCACACGTCCTCCCGCAAAGACCACACTGGTCAACATGTTCCAGTTTCGTTTTGAGATCATTTAAGAAGAAGTGTACAGGCACTAGCTTGTTTAAGCCTGTGGCACAGCTTGCCTGAGGTCCGCAACATTCTGCATATTCGACAACGTGACCCTCTGCTTTGCACCGCTCCTGATTTGAGAAACGAGCCCGTATGGGCTGATCTGTCAGCAGCAAAGAAACTCAAGAGAAAGAACAATCTCTTGGCGGGGAATGCATTGGCCACGGTGTAGTACGGGGGCGTTGCCTGAGGACACGAGTGGATGGAAAATTAACTCCCTTGCGCATGGTCATTGGTCAGTGGGTGCGATGGATGCCATTTTCGTACTCCCTTGCACATGGTCAGTGGGGGCGACACCATGATGGATAATTTGTGGCCAAGTAACGGCAGCTGTTGGTCAGCAGTAATTGCTGGGGGTAATTAAGGACAGCTGACAGACGTTCACGCTGTCCTATGACCTGTTCCACAGTGAATAACATTTCTGTACTCCCCTCGCCATCATTTCCTACTACGCTGTTATGACGTGAGTAAGCCCTCTTGTCTCAACCCTCTTTGGTCAGCAGTGCATGAGCAAGGTGTGCGAGACTGGGAGGAGCGGTGTGTGTGTGTGTGTGTGTGTGTGTGTGTGTGTGTGTGTGTGTGTGTGTGTCTTGGCTTTGTGAAAACCATAGGCACAGCATTGTAAATTCAGATAATCCACTACAGGTTCACCGAAAATATGGCATTGAACTATAACACTATGCTCACAAAATCACACCTCAATCTCATCACAAGCCCCCCAACGCCCCCTTCACCTCATCATAAGCCTGGCAATGCCACCCTTAGTATTAGGGGGGCAAAAAATCAATTAACTAGTGCCCCCAATGGGAACTAAGCACGGTCCCCTCTCAGCTGTATCCTTCTCAATGCCCCCTAGAGCTCCCCAACGCCCCTGGATGCAAGGGATGCAAAAAGAGATGAAATGAGATGCAGTTGTAAAATAGATGTAATAAATACAAGGCCATAGGTTTAGCTTTTCTGCTGCTAAACATCCGTCGACGTCACTTCCTCCAGCTGGGACTGTCCACTTATTGTAAGGTTTGTGTTTTAGTCCACAGCCAGGATATATGCACGAGTGTGGCATCGTCTTCTATTTATTAAACGTGGTAAAATTTAAATCCGAAGTGGTTAATTTCTAGTTGTAGCGCAAGCTGTCTTTTTGAGTTTTCCGCCTTCCGGACTCGCGTTGTTTCCATCAACAAAGTCCCAGCTGGAGGAAGTGACGTTGACGGATGTTTAGCAGCAGAAAAGCTAATCGTCTCGTGTGTTGTGTTACTAATAAACTCCTGGACTATGTACAAAGATTCAAATTCATCTTTTTGTGAGTACAAAACACATTTGTTATACTGTAGAAGTTTGGTGTCATGACATTTTATTTTTGTGGGGAAAGTTTGGAGATGGTGCCCAGGATCCATATGCGCTTGAGTCAAGCTATCCGGAATAAACATCGAATAACACGGCAACTCTGTTGATGTAAGCCTGCGGCAGAAAACACTTCGGGTGTAAAGGTGGATGGGTGTCACGGTTCAAATGGCATTAGGGTGATTCTACTCCGAACCATCGCTTTAACAGAATGACAATGACTAAGTTACACTCTGTAGTGTAGTACTATAGGCCTACTGGTAGTAACCTAAAGTCTTTTCAGTGACTATTACAGTGTTCCAATGGTGGAGCACTTTATGAGGCTATAGGTGCACATTTTCATCTATATTGTCGATATTGTATAGTGGTAGTATTTCTACTAATCCACTGTATCATAGCCTATATTTATAGCTCTTTTCCAAAACGCTATATGAACCATTTTTGACTTTTCGCATTTTAATATTGGAATTGACTGTTAAGATGCCCTATCATCTATGTGTGCATTTTTGCCAGTCAAATTTTTTGGGAACATACTTTAAAACCTCTATAAAAATGCATTTTGCAGTGCATTTCAATGGAATGCCCAACACAACAATGTCAATTTCCCAACATTCTATAAAATGGATATATCTCATTTTGGAAAAGAACTCTTCATTTATAGTGAGTTGTATTCTGTTGAATTAATAAACAGCTAACATCTGTTGTAGTTACATTCCTTGTATAGGCCTACTGTTAGATAATACAATATGTTTGTGATGGGTTTCGAGTTTCGCCTTTTCATTATGGTCTATTTCTCCGATAACAACACACATTTAGAAGTGAGTAGCCACTGCTACATAGGCCTACATAAACTGGTGAAGACAGATGATGCATTGTTTTATGTCTACCTCGGCCTCACCAAAGCGGTTCCAGATACCCACCAGGAGCGTCGCCAGACCTATTTTACAGGAGCATGTGCCTGAGTAATGATTTACTGTGCCCCGGTATGAGTTTCGCAAAAAGAAACAACAACTTTGCTACCTTGGAATTTAGCTCAAGTTTTTCATACGGAGAAATCTACAGAATGCACACAAAATAGCACACATGCACTACTTGCAATAATATAATTAATTTACAAGCTTTTTAAAATAAATAACTTCAAAAAGGTTTTGCTTGCACGCTTCACGCGCCCACATTATCTCTCAGTGCCCTACTGCGCCCTTGTATAGCATTAGGTCAGCTGACGCCCCTGATACCCACAGTCTCGGGATGGACTCTCCATTCAGCCAAGCTGGGACCCTCTCTAGAGAGCATCTGCTTCTGTGTTCAGGGCAGCTGGCACGTGTGAGGCCCTCAATGAGAGGTGCCTGTCAGCCCATAACAGTAGTCAAGTCAAGTCAAGTCAAGACGACTTTATTGTCAATTTCTTTACATGCGCTGGTCATACAAAGAATTGAAATTACGTTTCTTACTTTCCCATGCAGACATAGACATAGACTCTAGACTCTAGGTGTGGACATAGACAATTAGACATTTTTCCGACGCCCCATTGGTCCTATGCGTCAATGTTTCGAACATTTCCCATTGATCCTACAGCACTTAGTCTCAGATAACTTCTTACCAATAAAATGAAACCCTTTGTCCCGACAGTCCAATGTTCCGACCAAAAGCTGCTTTAGATCACTGTCATCTCTGAGTCTAACAGCCTGCGCAGTGGTCATGCTGTCTGTGACAGGTTAGGTTTAGGGAAAGTTTTGGTCAAGGCACAAATTTAAAACTCAGAAACATTGCAATAGCCTACTGACAGGTTAGGGTTAGGAATGGTTTTGGGTAGGGCACAATTGTAAAACTTGGCAACATTGCATTAATGACAGGTTATGTTTAGGGGTGGTTTTGGTAAGGGCACAACTAGACCGACTCAGACGGCATATGTGCTCGTCGCAGCGCATGCAGCTGAAGTCTACTTGGCACCGGGGAAAGCAGGACATACGACCTGGGATGATGACCAACCGCAAACAGCCATTGGTCGGAACATTGAGCTGTCGGAGCAAAGGGTTTAATTTAATTATTTCGAGTTAGTGGGCTGTAGGATCAATGGGAAATTTTCTGAATATTGACGCGTCGGACCAAAGAGGCGTCGGAAAAATGACATGCTACCAATAAAACACCGTTTCTCTTCTCCCTGTCAAGTAAACTCCAAGTCAACCGCATCCTATTTTTCCTTTTCCTTCAAACCTCCGCGGTAGGGTAGAAGAATAGAACACGACTGACCTATCAGGGCCAAGTACTCGTTGAACTGCTGCAAGCACATTGACCAATCACAGTGCAAGAGCATAGCTCAGCTCACGGACATTTCAGCCTGGGAGAACCATGCGTGTACCGCAGCCAGGGGTTGTTTTATCGCTGCACAGGGGGGCGTGGTGGCTGCTTTTCTGTGCTGCACCTCCGTGGAGGTGCTACTATGAATCCCCCTTAAGACTCTGAAGTAGGAATTGAGATGTCTCAGGTCTAGTATGGGCCGTAGGCCACTATCTTTTTTGGGCACCAGGAAGTATCTGCTATAGAAGCCATCCTCTGCCTCAGAGAGAGGAGCGACCTGTATCGCTTTCTTGGCGAGTAACGTCGCAATCTCTTCCCTCAGGGTAACTGTTCCCCAGTGTTCACCATGTGTTACCGAAGGGAGCACCGAGTGTAACGCAGGCAGGTGTCGATTATACTGGAGACGATTACCCCTTTCCACTGTATTCAAAATCCAGGAGGAGTTTATGCACCCGGCCCAGGTGTCACCGCAGTGGGCTAATAGTATAACATGAGTAGTTTGTGTACGCCCGGCCCAAGCGTCACCGCTGTGGGCTCCCGGTATAATATGAGTAGATTTTCAACACCCGGCCCAGGCGTCATCGCAGTGGGCTACCTCTATGATGTGAGTAGTAGCAGGTACCGAGGGACTGAGGCCCAACGGGGATCCCCATGTGGGGGGAACCCGTCCCCCCTGTGGCAAGGCTGCAGCGCAGGCTATCTGCCTTTGCGGTCCCCCTTCCCAAGGTCGGGGGACCTGCCGTGGTCTTTGTGCCCTTTTTGGATCTGCGTAGCATGGACACGTGATTGTCTTTCGGTTCCATTTTTCATCTCATGTTCATCATCAATCAGCATTGTGGTGAACCTGCTGAAAACTGTCTGTCTGGTGTGGTTGGGTCTTGTCATGCTATCGACACACACACACACACACGCACACACACACACACACACACACACACACACACACACACACACACACACACACACACACACACACACACACACACACACACACACACACAGTTTAGTATTTGTATCGCAGCCTATTAAAAGTCACACAGATCCAAATACTGATGGAAATCACAGCAGAGTTGTAGGGGGATGATCATACAGTTAGTGAGTCCAATATTGTCTATGGGTAAATATGACATCTCCGTCTCCAGATGGACAAACTGCCTATGATGGCAGAGATTGAACAATATTTTGCCAGTCTTTTTGCTGTTGTTTTGCACAGTCCAGATAGCTGCAGTCCTGTTAGGACAAGTTTGTGTACATGCCCAAGGCTCCCAAATACTAAAACAACTAATCTGCATTGGTACCCAAGGCCCACAATGGTATTAACTAATGGCTGATATTTCAACATCTTAGAGTTAAAACATATGTCCATTACACAGGCCTAAAGAGCATCCTATTTATATAAGTGTTACAGTTCTATTGTCTTCATTAATGATGGTTATGTCAGGGCTATTTGGGAAATGATTCATATCTACATTGATATTTTCAGTGTTAAACCAGCAACACACACACACACACACACACACACACACACACACACACACACACACACACACACACACACACACACACACACACACCTAGTACAAGTGAATAAGTGCATTTAGGCTTTCTGGATTGCATAAAATGTGTCAACAAGTGATTGGATGGATATGAATGACTCAAGTCCAAGTTCAAGTTCAAGTAGGCCTACAAGAAGTTTATTGCCATGTAGACATAGTCGATGGTAATTTTTTGTGGCATATCCCAAACATCAAATACATACTATTGACAAGCAGACAACAGTAATGTAGGCCTATGTAAATATAAATATGGGTGGACATAACCATAGACAGAAAGGGTCCCAGCAGTCACTGGACTTTACCCTGAGTGTTAAAGTGCATAGAGGTAAAGTGCATAGGGAGTGGAAGTTATAGCAGGTTAAGATGTCTGATAATCAGTGGGTATGTGCTGTTCCTAAATCTGGATGTGTATGTTGTAAAGCTTCTGTATCTTTTACCTGATGGGAGGAGGTTAATAAGTCCAACACATCCATTAAGTTAAAGTAATGCATGATGAGATATTTTGTATATTTTCACTGGCTTCTCTGCTATCGTGAATTGTCATCAGCCCTTTAGACTGGCCAAAATTTCACTCATAGCTGTAAATATGACCAACGGTCAGTGCAGTAGCTAGTTCCAGCAGTCTTTCATTTAATTTAAGTCTGCATCTCTGTGGGATGATGGCGACATGGCATTAAAATTGAATGTGCCTTCCTCGAAAAACATTACAGTTTACAAGAAATGTGACATCATGTGGTAATGTGGCAAGTCATGAGGGACCAACCTCAGTCTGATGTGTCTTAGTGTGTACATGCCAAAGCGATGTGGGTACCGTATTTGAAGTGTGTGTGTGTGTGTGTGTGTGTGTGTGTGTGTGTGTGTGTGTGTGTGTGTGTGTGTGTGTGTGTGTGTGTGTGTGTGTGTGTGTGTGGCCATAGAGAAACACTGTGGTGTTCTGCATGAGAGTTGGGTAGCAAGTCTGCTTTGTGCTCGCAATGGCTCAAGCGGAGATTTGATATTATTTGACAGCAATATTGATATCACAATATTAATATGATATATTGCACAGCCCTAGTGTGTGGCATGTAGGTTCTCTCTTCCTCTTCTCTCTCTCTATCTCTATTTCTCTCTTTTTCACATGTGCGCGTTCTGTATTTGTGACATGCATGTGGTTTTGTATTGGCGGTGTGTGTGTGTGTGTGTGTGTGGCATGTATGTTCTCTATTTTTCATATGTGCGTGCTCTGTGTTTGTGGCATGTATGTGTGTGTGTGTGTGTGTGTGTGTGTGTGTGTGTGTGTGTGTGTGTGTGTGTGTGTGTGTGTGTGTGTGTGTGGCATGTAGGTTCTCTCTTTCCCTTCTCTCTCTATATATTTCCCTCTTCTTCACATGTGCGTGCTCTGTGTTTGTGGCATGCAGTGGTGTAGTCTACGTAGAACGCAGGCATACGGAGTATACCCACTTCTACATTTCAGGGATTTCAGTATACCCACTTAAAAATGATTGATCCATTATTTTGAATAGCACAAATATATACAGTATACCCACCTCAAAAAATGCTCAAATATACAGTATTCCCTCCATAAAAAGTAGACTACACCACTGGTGGCATGCATGTGTTTTTGTATTGGCTGTGTGTGTGTGTGTGTGTGTGTGTGTGTGTGTGTGTGTGTGTGTGTGTGTGTGTGTTAGCATGTGTGTGTGTGTGTGTGTGTGTGTGTGTGTGTGTGTGTGTGTGTGTGTGTGTATGTGTGTATGTGAGCAGTGGTTAGTGGGGGTGAGTAACAGCATGGGGTCTGACGCTGCTGCTGACTCCTTTGTGGCGGCCTGAGCACGACAAAAGGCTGATACATCCACCCATTCAGTCATTCACTCATGACCTCTAGCTCCATTGCAGAGCCCTCTGCTGTGTGCCGCGTATGCCATGGTGAGGCATTACGTTATTCATGAAAAAATATATAAACGGGGGTGGTGTGTGGCACACTGCACTAAGCAGAGCCACATCTTGTCACTAGGCAGGCAGGCAGCAGCATGGGGCCCCCAAGCCCTTGGATAGTGAACAACAACTCACACTTTGTTACTGTGGTTTGAAATTTCTTTCAAATGTTCGCTCCTTTGACATTTTGCTTGGGGCTGCAGGTGAACCTATAGAGGAGCCTCTCTATGGGCTTGCATACCCATGGGGACCTAGGTTCTAGTCCAGCCTAGGTCATGTCACAACCCTGATCCATTTCTCTCTCCTCCCACTCTCTTCCTGTCATACTCTTGACTATCCCATCAGCAAGAAAGCGCTAAATATTTTTCAAAAAATACTCATAGTAATATTGAGAGTTTAGTCATGTGATACTGCATGGCAGTCAGAGGTGCATCTTGTCACCAGACAAGGCAGGCAGTCGCTTGGGGCCCCCAAGCCCCTAGATAGTGAATAACAGCCCACATTTTACCACAGTAGTGGCGATTTTGGTTCAAATGCTCATTCTTTTGCATTTTCGCTTGGGGCCCCACCTGACCCTAGAATCGCCTCTGATGGCATTGACTTGGCTTCCCTTGTATGTGACTTGTGAGCTACTGTAGCACTTGCTCGCCACACTCATGATTCTGCTTATATGTGTAACTTTAACTCTCTGTAGGAAACTGAATAGTATTGCAACATCTCACTGGAGCTAAGTTTACCCATCACATGGTTCTTTCTGTACAATTCAAATTGTTGTTTTTTTTCTACAGTAATATGTCCAATTATTTACATAATAAAGAAGTAATTAAGGTCTTCTGGGAGCAAGAAACAAAAAAATACATGCAAGCTCAGCCAAACAGTCGGAAAAGTAACTTACTCTTCTGCGATTCAGTTAAAAGCAGGAATTAGAGTAAGCGTAAGAATAAGTAGGGTGCGTTCAGGTAAATTGGGCCATCAGCTAAATTAGGCCAGATAAGCATTGGGTGTCTCATTTCTTTTAATTCTACAGACCAACCACCACAAATGTACTGAAATAGTTGCAACATTACTACTCTATCTGTTTAAAGTCACTCAAATTGCACTTTTTTGATGGGCAGGGGGAACCCTCATATGGAGAGTGACAGAAGAAAGTGAATTTTCAGTCTTGCCAAAATAAGAAATCGTCTAGATAAAATAAGGATGATACTGTTTCAGATGTGATAAACACTGGAAAACGGATATGTTTTAGGTTTGAATATGTGCCTTTAATCTGGAAAAACATAGCTGTGGCAACATTGTGAACTGTAAATACCTAAAAATGACAAAAAAACCATCGGCCCATGGTTTTTGCTAAACATGTTCAGGTAAAGTGGGCCGCTCCTTTCAGGTAATTTGGGCCGTTTTTTTCTATGGGAATTACTATTCATATTTTCTACAAAAAATGTGACTATTATTGGAGATGGAGGTGTCAGGGGAGCTCTTCTTTTGGAAACAGATGTGTTGAAAACTAAAAAAAAAATGGAGGAATATTAAAATCATCACTAATTTTGTTTTTCTTTTGTGCAATTCTTAGTTTTACCATTGGAATGAATAGGTGGCCCATTTTGCCTGAATAGGTGGCCCATTTTACCTGAATGCTTTTTTTTCATCCAGGATGACACACCTGTCACTAAAACTTAAAACGTTAATCATCTTGTTTTTTGTCATGAAATGGAAGATTATGAGTCACTTTACACAATCAAACTGAGGTTTGGGTAAGGTATTGATGTTCTTCCTCAGATTTCATCAGCCGAAAAGTGGCCCAATTTATCTGAATGCACCCTATAAGGTCTTCTTTATTTAATTAAGTGAGCTGCACACAGCTCAAAATCAGTTTTCTCCTTTTTACAGTGTGGTAAAGTGAGACAAATACAGCAGAAACAGATACAAGAAAGCAGTTTGTCACAGTACTACCGTATGTACAACAAGTCGTAAAATAAAAGTGCAATAAAAATTTAAGCTTTTGTGTACAGTGGCCGTGACTGTAACATTCAGTAGTTCATCTACAAAGAAACGTGGGGTTATTTCAGACAGAAAACAGCAGTTCAGCAATCAATTGGTACAACATTACAGTTTTCAATACCAAAAGCAATGGACCAAAAACACACAATTAAAAAACAAATAACACCTCATTGTCCATCTTCAACCTCATGGAATACGAAATGCCTGGTGTAGTCTACATGCCCAGTAATATAACAAGAGTTTGTTTTAATGGATATGTTTTCAATGTCAACAAGTCAATTCATTTGCAAACACAAATACTTATTGATGTAGCTTGATTGAACATAACGGTGCCTAAAGTGCTACTTTGCAACAACGACATCAACATAAATATAAACAATAAATCAAAGAGCAGGAGTCCACATGAGCTTATGATGGCCTAAATTCTTAAGCTAAAAGCAAAAACCCATGGTCCTGTATGAAGGTATATAACGTTTCTATATTCACATGTCCAGCCGGCTGGATTAAATAAAAATCTAAAAAAAAAAAAAAGCTAAATAATCATTTCTCGAAAAAGGTTCCCCACCCGTGTTTAGACTGACAGGCAGACAGACAGACAGACAGACAGACAGACAGACAGACAGACAGACCGACACTGATGTAGACACACAGACAGCCAGCGATATGAAGACAGACAGGCAGACAGACAGACAGACAGACAGGTAGGTAGGTTGAAATGAATGAACTAATATAACATAACAATATGGATGAACTTATTTACATCATGTAGGGATTTTCAACATCATCACTGGGCGCAATCATTCTCACGCCATAGATGTCATCTCTCGCCACTAGAATGCCCACTGGGATCGCAGGAACACCTGGAGAGGTTCACAAGAACATGAATTTAACTTGTGGAAAATGAAGACGAGTGAATACAGGTAGTCCGCCACTTACAGAAGAAGGCTAAAGCACATATTACAATTTAAATCTGGGTGATGCACTATCACAAAAATCAACCAACATAACAACGTCTTAAAAGTTTTACGTAATAGTGACATTGAGGGCACGTTTTATATTACAGGGGCCGTGTCTTCCTGATTTAAAGGTATCTAAAACAAAATATCAGTAAATCACCATCAGAAAGAAAGAAAGAATGAAATAATGAATGAATGAATGATTGAATAAATATTAGCATTAGCATTACATGTCAGTTACCTCTTTTTGCAGAGTAAGTAGAAGAGAACCATGCAGCTGAGGGCAGATATAGCGCAGCCTAATGCTGTAATGTACTTCAGGGCCTCCAGGTGGCACTGTGACTCACGCTGTTCCGGAGCCGTACATATTTTTATTTTATCTACAGCTCTGCGCGGTTCCACTTGCTGGTGGAGGAATTCAGAAACACAGAAGCAGAAAAAAAACATTTACACTGCTACAGTCAGAGCAGCAGCACAACCCAAAAGCTACAAACATGACTAACACAATAGATGCAGCAGGCACCATTAATAACTATTAGACCAACCCATCTGATAAACTTAACGTTTTAGTCTTACAGTAGACTTAAAACATACTACTTGTACCATATAATATCAGGAAATGCAAGAAAGACTCACAACTAGAATGGAGAAGTAGGTGAGGTGGTTGCAATGGCACTCTGTCATGTCCTCGTGGAGCAGCTCAGTTTGGCATCCCTCGCTTTCCCAGGTGACCTCATTAGGATCTGCATGAATTTAACACAACCAATGGACTTCCAGCCCAAAACTCTGCACACATTTTCCAATATAGACCTTCATTAACTCAGGTCTATATTAGAGAATTTCATGTATTTGCATATTTGAGGTGGATTGACCATAACAATGTCCATAACAATGTCTGAATGTTGAATAGTACCAATGGATATAGTAAACTGATGAGTTGTATTGGTGTGTTATTGTAATGTGTTATGTGTAGCGTCGCAATGTTTTGTGATGCAATAGCCTATGTTTTGGTGTGGTGTGGTGTGGTGTGCTATAGCGTTTTACAGGCTATAATCACATACCTTTCCTTGTATCCCACGAGACACATGTCCTTGAGTGTTTCTTCTAAAGGCAAAAAACAGGCTTTTAAGATCATTTTGGGAGACGAGCTCTACAGCAGTATATCACTACTCTGAAGACAGGGGGAGAACTGTTCCCTGAGTAACCACGTGTAGTACCTTTAGGCTCGACAGAGGTGAGTCATACACATACCACATATCTACAAATTAACTCCTTTGACAAATGGTGAGGGTACGCATGCAACATCATGCGCTATGTGTGGGTGGAAAGGAAAATTAGGCTACTAGTAATAATGTGCAATATATCTATTTTTCAGAACAAGTCCACAGTGTAGTCCTAAACCAAAGCCTGTAAGTAGGCTAGTACCAAGGAAAAGGGTTCCATAGTGAATGCATATAGAATACAGAAACAAATGCAGAAGGGTGGTTGACGTTTAAGGGTGTAACGCAAAAAAAAAAAAAGTTTTTCAAATTCCTGAAAAAAATGATGGATAAAAATAGGAAAAAAATAGAAAAAAATAAAGCACTTAGTGGTCTGTGGAATTTCACCTTATTTTTGCCATTTTTGGGAAAATGTGTCTTGCATCAACACATTGCATAGGCATGTCACACCGCAGGAAAATGGAGTCACACCACAGGGAATTCACTGCATTATGGCCATTTTAATCCTTTTGTATATATGACTGACATCTGAGCTCATGCTAACTTGATAATGATATTGTGTTTAATCTTAATATGTGTTTTCATTTATAAAAAAAAACTTTTTTTCCTCCTATAAGAGCAGTCACACCACAGGACACCATAAAATGAACCTAAGCATTGCGTGACAGAAAGATTGCAATATGAAGACATATTAAGAGGTTAAGAGTCACCTTAAACTTCCACAGCACTCTCCAATAACTGAGGTACTGACTGGTTAGGAGCTAGTCTTTAAGACCCTTGTAGTTGGCCTTGCAGCTGCCCATTCACAAACATTGACATACATGTCACCCCACAGGACACAATTTGTGTTACGAAATTGAACTTGTAGTTAATATTACTGTCTTGAGTTTTTTCACATTCACATATCTTAATGTAAAGTTAATATTTATGCAATCATGCCAAATGCTTCATACATTATTCAAAATGTTGTTGGTTAATTTATATATATTATATTCCAGGTTTCATTAATGTTACAGTCACACCGCAGGATATTTGACATATAAACCTTTACATAAATCTTAACAAAAATGTTTCTTCTCATCTAAGACTAATATGAAACATAATGTCCCACATCTTCTTTCATTGACATATGTTTTTTAAAGGAAAAATAACATTCAGGCACAATTCTAAATCATCAGAAATGAAACCCCATTGAAAATGAATGGGGTTTTATTTCTGGTGAGTTAGAATTAAACTGGTGAGTAAACACCAAAACGTAGCATGGATATCTACAGGTATATTGAAGAGTGAAGTGTGGGACACCAGGTCAACAAACAAGAACAGCTGACGGCAAAGCATCAAGGATATCTGGGCTTCCATTACTCCCATGCACTGTTTCTGCCATTGACTTCAATGTTAAACGCATCAGGGCCGTTATTGAGACAGAGAGAGTCCTAACCAAGTATTGAACATTACATGTTATGTAGAAAGTACCAAATTTCAACTGATTTGATGTGCACTGATGTGAAACAAATTTTGATGAAGAAAATTTAGATTTTATTACAATATTCTAATGATGCGAATTCCCCAATTCATGGGTTTTTTGAGCTGGAAGGCCAAAATATGTAAAAAGAAAAAAATGAATGATTGGAATGGTTAAACAACTGGGCCATGAATCTACAATCCATGACAGTTTAACATTATTTATGGAATTATGGAAATAAATCAACTTTTTCATGCTATTCTAATAAAGTGGCCTGGAGCTGTACATAGTAGACCTAGAATGATTGTCAGCTGTTATGGGAACTTCTTGCCTATGAAGGATGGACACCCACAGTTTGTGTCTGTTTTAGTGTGTTCTTGGCTTACTATATTTTCACATACTGTTTTCAGGCCAACCTGAACGGTGATGGTGTCTGTTCCTGCTTTAGTTAGGCTAAGTTTGAAACCAAAGCCAGCCTAGCTGCCAAGATAGTGAACATGCCAATTTTCTTCAAGATCAAGACAGAATGTAAACGGGTTTTATAAAGAAAATACACATGTGGTACATTGACTATGGTTAGGATACTCCAATGTCAGACTTCAATGGTTACCTAAGTGTAGCATGTGGGACGTATAGTCCCAGGAATGGTGTGTGTAAAGTAGTGAGATTTCCCCTCTTCTCCCCCTGTTTCGCATGACTTATCTGTGGGTTGGCAGGGCAGGATGTTTCTTTTGTTGGTTTGCCTTCATGTAACATTTGGTTTGCAATGTTTTGTTCAGTTCACATTGTGGCCTAGTGCTCCACACTCCACATAATTTGTAACCAACAGGCACTCTGTTATCTCATGCCTTTGCCCTTGTGTTTGCACGATAACTCGTATGACTTGGAGTGAATCCTAGCAGTGTGATCTGCATTGTATCTCAAGTGAACTGTGATCTACCTAACCTCGTGAATTTTGCACATTTTAAATACCGAAAGAAAGAGAAAATAAAAATAATCATATGTGTAACAGCTGTGTCCTCATTGCTCATCGAGAACCTGTTGGGAAAATTGTATATTTAACATCTGGGTTGTCCCACCCTACCATGGGACTGGCGTAGTGTCCTTTTTTGGATCTGATTAAGTCCAAAGTTGAAACCAGTGTACCACCACTCGGTTACATAAGTATACGTATGTAATTGATAACTTACTTTGACTCATTAGAGTAATGAGACAGAAAAATCCCAGAATTCCTCTTGCTTGGCCCCACACCATTTTCCTGGATTGAATCAGCGTCTCTCTCTCTCTCTTAACTCTACAAGACAATAACAAAAATTAAATAGGAAGTCTGTGTGTGATGTATGAGATGATACAACAGAAAGTGTAAAATGATTCAAACAAAGTATTTCAAAAAAGGAAGTCTGTGTTCCCAGTGTTCCCAGTGTTCAATGTCAAACTCTGCAGTGGAAACGTATCCATTTTTAAAGAAGAAATGTTCCCACTTCCCAGACCATAACGGGAGCGCTTTTAGTGAGAAAGCATGCATTTTTCTCTCTTCACACAAAAACAGATATACACATTTCCTTCATGTGGCTAGCCTACTATCTCAAAACACCCATCCCCTCAAATAACACACATTTATCTATGGCGATCAGGGCTGTAGTGGTCAAATTAGAGGTGGGTAAACTATGAATTTTTTGATCAGACAGACCGTGACGCGACGCGACGCAACACAACGCGACACAGCACAAAGCGACGCAAAGCAACACTCCAAGGCCTTTCACTTTTTTTTTGCAGATTTTGCATCCAAGATGTTCACCATTGACAATAAGCCAAGGGTTATCTTTTTTAAACTGTATGTGTTGTTTTTCTGTCCAGATACTGGGATGGCATCTGCTCTCTCTTTCTCCTCTCACTGTGTCTTCAGTCTCAGATTCTGCATCTCCCTCTACTTCAGACTCTCCACTCTCCATCTCTCCTGTCCCTGTTTCTTCTCTTACTCCTCTCGCACTACCTGTTTCTTCATCTCCTATTTCATCTTTCTCATGGCCTACCATCACTGCCTGAAAAAAAATAGAATTAAGAGTTGTGGGGCTGAGAACACCAGTTAAGCAGCCTGCCAATTACAGCTAAATGGCCACTCATGTTGGCTATAACTACCTATGTCAGCATAAATAGCCTATACAGCATGTTTCTTTGTTATATTGTTTAGAAAATATAAGATTGCTATTTTTGTTTTACACGTGCCAATTCAATGGCTGTTTAAAAAAAATCATATAGGCTAAACCATCATATAAATCGTATTTTTGCGGTATTTAGAATGACAATTGACCTTTTATTTGATTTGCTATTCTCATTTCACCTTGAAGCACGAGAACGTCTCGTGCTGTAAAATTACACTGGTGGCATTTCTAGCTTTCGTGATGTAGAATGACTAGCGGTGGGTGACGAGTGCAATACAAGGATAGCATGACTACGCATTAGGTAATCTGAAAGCTCGTTCTGTCATTGCCATAATTCGTCAAGTCAAACTTATTTATAAAGCACATTTAACGACTCATGTAAATTGCTCTCTGTCAGTCTTACTTTGTACTTGAGGCATTTTGCTGGCATCTGAGGAAGTGGAAGCACTGGATGGTCTCTTCAAATATCTCCTTATAGCCATGATGATTAACTTTGAACAGGTAGGCAGGCAACTACACAACGTGTAGGCTATGTGTTTAGGCCTACATATTCCCTGGATCCTGATTGGTGTCGCCGCCGCAGCCGAACGGCACTGATTGGAAGGTCACATAGGCTACTACCCGAATACAGAGCAGATGAAAATGATTCCTACTAAAGCGTTGTATGTTCAACAATAGCCTATATTTTAAATGACACCAAATTTATTTTGGATTATTCCAACGGCAGATCACAAGGCGAAGGGAACTTTGACGTGCGTAATTGTCTTAAGAGCTGCCTAAATGCTATTTAGAGGTGGGTAAACGCTATTTATAGGTGGGTAAACGCTATTTCCTAAGTTGTTCCAGAGGTGCGTAAACGGCGTTTAGGTATGTGCGTTTACCCTCCACTACAGCCCTGATGGCGATCAACTAAGAGACATTTTATCATTGAGAAAGTCAAAGTCAACTTCATTATCCCAAAATGTGGTCAAGGTGTATATACAAAGGTAGACAGGACTTAAGAACAAAATAAATACATATAATTACAGATAAATAAATACAACCCCCTCCCCCATGCCTCTCTAACTCCTCCCAAACAGTACAACACACACACACACACACACACACACACACACACACACACACACACACACACACACACACACACACACACACACACACACACACACACACACACACACACACCAGTGTCAAGTGTGAACTGTGTCTTTCATTAACAATTCTGATTGCAGATGGAACAAATGACTTGCTGAACCTGGCTGTTCTTATTTTCCTTTTGCAGCAGTCTCCCCTTACCGCGTTGGCTCAACTGAAATTTGTTATGTAAAGGGTGGGTAGTGTCTCCCAGAATACTTTCACCTTGTGTAGTATGATATCTTGAAACAGCTGAGCAGCTGATGTTTGATTGCATCCAATTATTCTACTGGCTGTTTTAACAATGCGTTGCAATTTATCCTGATCTTGTTTACGCATACTACCATATATACAGACCAGACCAAAGGACAAGACACTCTGAAGTACAGACTTATAAAATAACTCCAAAATGTGTGAATCAACATTAAAACTGCGCAATTTCCTTAAGAAAAACATTCTTTGGTGAAGCTTCTTCTATGCGGTGTCGTCTACATACTTGACGCTATGGAGCTACATACTTGGCGCGACACTCGTTGGTGTGTAGAGTGTGTTGAGTATGGGGGACAACACACATCCTTGGGGAGCACCGGTTTTAATGACCTTAGAGGATGACATGGCCTGATTAAATCTAACCTGCTGAGTACGATTTAACAGGAAGTTGTTGATCCATGTAATGAGCCTTGGATTAACACCTAACTTGACCAATTTGTCTACCAGCAGGTGGGGTTGGATGGTGCTGAATGCATTGCTGAAATCAATAAAAACATTTTTTACAAAGCTGTGGGGCTCCTCTAGATGTTCAAGTATGCTGTTTGTCATAGTCAAGTCAAGTCAAGTCAAGTCAAGTTTATTGTCAATTTCTTTACATGCACTGGTCATACAAAGAATTTGAAATTGCGTTTCTTGCTCTCCCATGCAGACATAGACTAATTCTAGGTAAGGACATAGACAGTATAGACATAGACAGTACTCATACATGGACATAGACAGTATGGACGTAGTTTCCGACGATAGACATTTCGAATGACACATTATAACACAAATAAACACTGCGAGTTGGGAGAGTAAGGAGTCGCTGCAGCTACGTGCGCCACATCCGGGTACCTCCACAGCAGCGCATCCTCCACACCCCTGCCTAGGCTGGTATGCAAACTGGAGGGGGTCCAAAGATGGTACTACCTCACTAATTAGGTGTTTCAATACACTCACAAAGGCCTAAAAATAAACGCTGCATGCTATCCTGTAGCCTTATCCAGGGGGCCAGCCGTTCTGTCTTGAGAGTCTGAGCAACATCAGGAGTCACTCTTACAAAGAATAATGGATGATGTAAACCCCATGCCAGCCATGCTCTCACAGGTGCACAGACAAAAAAGAAAGACAGTTCATCATAAAACAAATTATTGTGGAATGTGTGGTCTACAGGATGTCAACAGATTGTGCTTTACAGGTAAATTCCGTTCACCCATTTAGCTCATGAAGAACTGACAGAGTGTGCCAATTCACACTGCATCTGCAGACTGGTTTTCAATGAATGGGTCAATCATGCAGTTGAGCCACTATAGCAGCATCTTGCTGGAGTCACTTATCAGCGTGTTTTCTTTGCTGCACCTGCATGCACTGCACATTGCACCATGAGTAGACTGATCGAAGACGCTGTGGTAAGCCATCACACCATGAACACAGAGATCATGTGTCCATGCACGTACGCACACACACACACACACACACACACACACACACACACACACACACACACACACACACGCGCGCGCGCGCACACATGTATCACGCACGTACACACACACACACACACACACACACACACACACACACACACACACACACACACACTCCATGAATAACAAGATCAGGGTGCACATTTACTATGGTCGGCATTAAATGCATATACAAAACAGTCAGTGCCAAATATGTTCTTTTTTATATTAAAGAATCATAAGAGAAAAGAACACTCAGCAGCTCGTAATTTTTCTGGGGTTTTGTGCTTGGTTTCGCAGCTTTACCTAGTCATTATGGAGCCTACAGTATAATTAACACAGATGCTGTGTCCGGCCCTAAAATTACAGTTTTTGCCGACTGCTTGCACACAATTTGCAAAATTTGGCTCATAGAGTCAAAACTCTACACACAAGCCAATTACTCTCAACACTTGGAGATAAACCCATCACATATATGGCAACATGAAGCTCTGCTATAAAAGCATAAACATTGCCATAAAAACCTTACAATCTTTTGTCAAAACCTCACTTTCATGTCAAAATACACACAAAAGCACCAAATGAGAAAACAAATTAGATCAACTTTAAAACAGTTGTCTGCTTTATACAAAACACAGCAGTCTTTCTTTTTGGAGCAGTCTATTCAGTCTCACAGAATGTACATTTTCACAAGACCCCAAAATTCAATACTGTACATTACAAAACTGCACCTTACAGTACAGGACATTAAACCGAAACAAAATATATCTCAAACAGTACATCACTCTAAATACAGCAGTGTGTAGGTGAGCTTAGGCTATGTACCTTTTTTGTGTATTGGTTATATTCACAAATTTTCAAACATCTAAATATGATATAAATATGGGGTTACGTCAACATGCTGTAATGACAATCATCAATGACAATCAAGTCAATATAGGCTACTTTGTTTGGTTATGAGGTATGAGGTATTCACGAAATACAATACATTTTCACAGACACACTATGCAGCTGACATATACATGACATCATCAACATTATATCATGTTCAGTCAGTTTGCTCAAGTGGTCTTGCTTGGTTGTGTTCTGAAAATGACACTATTTCTACAAACTATCATGTTCACATTACCTAACGTGATGATGAAGACAAAAGGCTACTCTTGGCGGCATGTATCAGGCTAGGTTTTACACGTGAGTCAGTCAAATTCTACACTTTAGTATCATTGTGCTATTCGCCTTGTTTAGCATAGAAGCAATCAAAGTAAGACAAATATATGCAAAATAAAATAAATGCAATGTAGGCCTAATATGAAGCATGCAAATTTGTAACATGGCAGAATAGTGTTCAGTTTTGAAAGCATGTGTTTTATTGTCTGTGTCTAAATCTTGTCATACATAAGTGTGTTTTGTTTTTTTAACAGATGTGTTTTCACAATGACACTCTGAGATTTTACTTTTGAACAAAGGGTCTTGTGTATGAAATTGTGTGTAGACAGCTGGAGTCTGTGTGTTGCGTAAAGGAGCAAGTGCCTTGCTAAACTGGTATGAAAGTGTAATGCTTACTTTTGTTTAAAGTCAAGCAATAAGTGTTTAAGTTATGCACCAACAACTTAACGATATGCTACTTTGGTTTAAGCATCTGCCTATAGTGTTTAAGCAGTAGGCAAAAACTGTAATATGACAAAAGAACTATTAACATTTTGCATGCTCTGTAAAAATGTGTTTTTAAGCTTCATCGACGGCTGGGCACTTTTGAGCCGCACGTTTTAGCGCAACACTTGCAAAAACTGAAAACAAAATCCAGCTCAGAAGTAACAGATTCCATTCCAAATCAAGCAGATTACACATCTTTTCAAACAGTTAATCCTATGAAATGGTCGGCTGTGCATCGAGTGCCTCCGATGTTTTTAATCACGAAACTGTTTCTCCTGTGCATGCCGCTGAGTAGCCTATTACAAACTAATTCTGCATTACCAGAGAGAGAGTCATAACCATTTTATTCGAGTATTGCCTTACCTTCAGCCTTTTCTTTAACAGTTCCAACAACGTCAATAAATTCTCCTCACAATGGACCCTCCTTACACTACTAGCTTATCCACAGTCAAGACACTTCACGGAAGTGTAAGTAGCCTAGATCTATATTTATTTACCCGCGACTCTGTTACCTACGAAACTTTGTATCATGAGACCAGTGGCGGACTTTCCATTAGGCAAACTTAGGCAATTGCCAAGGGCCCCAACCAAATCTGTCCTCCATATTGGCCCCAACTGTCACACCAATTTTATGTTTATATAATGACTTTTGAGGGCCCCATGTTTGTATTTCGCCTAGGGGCCCAAAATGACTTTATCCGCCCTTGCATGAGATGATGAGAAATTCATCGTCTCTGATGTCACAGGTCTACCCGCAAAGACCACGCTGACCTACATGTTCCAGTTTCGAATTTGATATCATGAGAGGTGTGCAGGAAATAGTTTGTTTAAGCCTGTGGCACAACTACCTGAGATGTTAGGTCCGCAACATGCTGTCACATTCGACAGCGTGACCCTCTGCGTGAAAAACGCACCCCCGGGGGTATGTGTATGGACAAGGTGGACTGGGACGAGCGGTGTGTGTGTGCAGAAGAATCAAGAAAGCTTTTATTGTTAAACAAAAGCTTCATGTTGAGGATGACTCATGAGTCAAGTAGCCTAGTATTGCTAAAATAGGAACTGGATTCTTTATGAGGGTCAGATTGACCGGCACCATGGAAGTTGACAGGAGGGTTGCAGTGCAAAGTTTCAAATGACTTTGTCCCAGACCTGGCAAAGACTATCAGTGTCCCTGACTGGCATAGTGACAGTCTACTCTACATCTTTCTTAATGCAATCCAAACTCAATCCAAGAAGCTAGGTAAATACTAACTGGGGGTCTCTACAATCAACATCTTGGTGGCCTGATTTCAGGCAACACACTCACCAATTATTGACTACCTTGATGTTCATACAAACACTTGTCAAAAGTTGCCTGAAGTAGAATTTTTTTTTAAAGGCGGTCTTCCTAGCTTCCTGACTGGAACAGTGGAATGTTGTACTAGTCATTGAAAAGGCCTTACTATCATAGATCTACACTACAATGACATTGCAGTCTTTAGTAGTCGGCTACATTACGTTGCCATTCTGGTAACAGTAAATATACAGGTATAAGGGTCTTAGGTAGACCTTGATGCTTAACCACAATAAAATATGTCAATAATGCATGACAAAATGATGTGAAATCAAATTCAGAACGTGAATGTGACATAAGGTAGGACTAGAGGAGAGTGTGTGATTTCTTATAAAACAAGATTTTTCTAGGTGACAACATAAAGTGTAGCATGATAGAAGTCCATAACAGGAAGTTCAACTGAGGGCCAGTTAAGATGTAACCACATCAGGAGACCAGGAGTAAACACCTGTATCTGTAGCCTATGTAAGCACATCCACTAGCAGCAAGAGGTTGAGAGACATTTGGCCATAAAAACAAATAGTTTAAAATAAACATTGTAAGCAAGTAAACATACCGGTACTCATACTCAAACCAGAGGTTAACTTGAGCTAAGTTAGTCAAGGGTATGTCGAAGTCTTTGTTATAAAGATTCCATTTTTTTTACTTTAATAAACAGCAATAAAATAGATTAATTAGTTATAATCCGGTGCCACGTATTCCAAATGACAATGTTTTACATGTCCTATTCAGCCGGGTGATCATTCCACCAGCCAATCACCTGGCTGAATTGGACAGGTAAAACCAAGTCATTTGGAATATGCAGCACTAGATTGTAACTAATGAATCCATTTTGCCCATCACTGTGTATAGAGGTGTATAAAAGTGAAATAGCTTAGCAACAGAAAATGGCTGATACGATTAGCCTACAGCTATTAGCTGTCCGCCCTCTGCCCAACATATGCAGTAGGCCTGTATTAAGACTGGTGGTATCAAAAAATAGGCACCCAAAGTTGGGGACCTTTTTAGGCATAGTCATTCATTAATCCACTTATTTAGTTGCAGTTACATATGGATATTGAAACATGCCACAGACTGTTTTTTTTTAAGTAGGCCTACATTGCATTTCAGTTGGACAGACAAACATTCGGAAACAAAATTAGTTTAAATAAAACATTGTATATTAAGTCCTCTTGTTCAAACTAAAGGATTGTGGGAGCTGAGTGGGGACGACTTTTTCCCTCAGGAACAGGCTAGCCTGATCTTAAAACAGGAGAAATAAAAATGGCAGCTAATTGACTACTAGTGATAACAGGATCACTACAATATGATCAGCTGTAGGCCTTCTGTACAAAATATTGACAACATGTAAGGACAAACTAACCAGTGTCTATCTACCAGACTTTTATATTATACAACACACAGTACGTAGGTATACCGCAGAGTTAACAATAAGAACATTTCAGATGGACAGACAATGTCAATTTTCCTCATATTACACAACTGTCTTATGATAGGCCTCAATCTGAAGATCAGATAGGAAGCTCAATGGAAATGGACGTGACACTTTCTATAGCCTAGCCTACAGGGTGCACTTCTAATTTGTGGCAACATTAAAGTCTCTGTCTATGATGGGAATCCCCTTGGCCTTAGCTCCTCAAAAAGTCTTGTGATCATGCTCAGGGACACTGGTAAGGTTTTGGAGGCTCCAAGCATATTTGTTCTGGGGCCCCCCCTCATAATTAATTAATTAATTAATTAATTCATTCATTCATTCATTAATAATATCAACAAAAGTTGGTGTGTTTCGCTGTTTGTCTTTGTGGTGACGGTGTTTCATTACTGCATTTCTTCTAACAGTTGGAAAAGTAACTTCCTCTTCCACGGTTCATTTAAAAGCAGGAATTAGAGCAAGCGTAAGAATAAGTATAAGGTCTTCTTTATTTAACACAATGAGCTGCACAGAGCTCGAAGTCAGTTTTCAGCTTTTTACAGTGCAGTACAAAAGTGATACAAATACAGATACAGGAAAGCAATTTGTCGCAGTACTATGTACAACAAGTCGTAAAATAAAAGTGCAATAAAAATCTAAGCTTTTGTGTACAGTGGCTGTGACTGTAACATTCAGTAGTTCATCTACAAAGAAACGTGGGCTTATTTCAGACAGAAAACAGCAGTTCAGCAATCAACTGGCACAATGTTACAGTTTTCAATACAAAAAGCAATGGACCAAAAACACACAATTAAAAAACAAATGAACACCTCATTGTCCATCTTCAACCTCACGGAATACGAAATGTATGGTTTAGTCTACATGGCCAGTAATATTAACAAGAGCTTGTTTTAATGGATATGTTTTCAATATCAACAGGTCAATTCAGTTG
This sequence comes from Engraulis encrasicolus, assembly GCF_034702125.1. Lineage (NCBI taxonomy): Eukaryota > Metazoa > Chordata > Actinopteri > Clupeiformes > Engraulidae > Engraulis > Engraulis encrasicolus. The sequence goes on from NC_085878.1 coordinate 27,837,713, forward strand.
CGAACACAAATACTTACTGATGTAGCTTGACTGAACATGACGGTGCCTAAAGTGCTACTTTGCAACAACGACATCAACATAAATATAAACAATAAGTCAAAGAGCAGGAGTCCACATGAGCTTATGATGGCCTAACTTCTTAAGCTAAAATCAAAAACCCATGATCCTGTATGAAGGTATATAACGTTTCTATATTCACATGTCCAGCCAGCTGGATAATAACAAAAAAGCTAAATAATAATTTCTATCTGACTGCTAATGAATAAACACTGGGGATGAGATAGAATAGGTAGACTGCCACAGTAAAATGCACATCCCTGATACAGCTTCTAGGAATTTAACAGTACTTGAGAGTATCAAGTAGCCTGGCTGTCGCACCAAGCTTTAAAGATATGGGTTTGGTATGTTAGACTTCCCATAGGAAGGACCTTGCCAGAGGTGCGGTGAAAAGGTGTCTTTCAAATGCCTAGGTGTATTAATTGGCAGAGCGAGAGTGTTGTAGGCAGCATGGCAGGACACTAGCCTCGTAAATTAGACAAACCCTATCAAGAAAACATATTTAGGCCTGCCCAACCCCAGACTATTTCATGTTATGGTCTACTGTGTCAGGCTAGCAGGATACTTTTTGTCATACAGCTTTTGTAAGGACCTTTGTAATAACTACTATTTCATTATTCGTACAGGGCGAGACAAAAGTAGGCTCACAGATGAGAACTAACAAACACAACATAAACAATAACCAAACTTTACACCAAACAACTGTGAGTCTACTAGTATCCAATCTGTAGAATACTATACTCCATTAAGAAAATGACACATACAGCAATCGTACACCAAATGCCCTCAAACGTCTGTGATCTGTGACTTGAAATGACAACTGTGTAAACACATAGCTTCATGACTGACCAATTATTGTGCGACTTAAAGTCATTTACAGGGTATTGGTTATGGTCCCTGTAGCAGTGTGGAGTTTGGCGCCTTGCTCAAGGCAATGTACTTTGGCAGGGAGTGGAAGGGTGGGATTCGAACCTGCAACCCTTTAATCTAAAGTCCATCTACTTAACCATTAGGCCACGGCTGCCCCCATCTTGGGCCACGGCTGCCCCCATCTCTGTTGTATGCCATCAGATTTTGAAAGATCTATTATGTTGACCTTATGGTGAGTGGGAAACCCACACAGACAACCTATAACCAGCAACAGAGTTCTCTTACAGTTTCGACCAGAGGTCCACTCAGAAGCCAGTTTGTCAGTTTGTCAACATTTTCTCACTCTGCCAATTTCCATAACGTACAAACAAAGTTCAGATGACGTAAAGTTTCTGGCAAGTAACAGCATCTTTTACCATCCAGATCATCTGAAGGGATGCTGTGATGCAAGGCACAGCTGCCTGACATCTGTATTCCCATAATTCCTTCAGAGTAAACCCCCAATTACATATAAATATCTACTGCATGCTGCCTGACTTCCTAGTCCTTTTGCTGTAGCATGTGTTGCCTTGTCGAGCTCGAGCTGCTTCCATCTAGAATGGATTCCCTCCTCTTCCGCATCCGATCCAGAGCATAGTACCGCAACATGATGAAGAAACCTGTTGAGCAAACGCAACATATTTTACATACAGTACATTGCAATCCACAGTAGAGAAAGTGAACATTATAGTTATAGAACATGCTTGTTCTGGTACAACAAGGCCTAATGTACTACTACCATGTAATGTGCATACTACTAAGACTAGTGTTGATATAATCATTCAGCATCATTCTACTCCTCATCCTCATCGACACTATCAAAAGCGAAAGCGAAAGCCTTCTTACTCCTTACTAAGACAGGTTTTGGGTTTTATATTGAAGTTGTTTTTTTTTACTCAAACAAGCTTTATCTGGAGGCACAAGTCTGCGCAAACATCCTCATCGTGAGTAATCTAATCTTGGACGCTTTCCTGGACGTGCTTTAGTAGCGACTTCAAGACGGAAACAGACATAGAGGCCAGTGCCATTTATGGCTTTCTAAGAAAACCGACATGGGTTTTATCAGGACATTGTTGCAGTAGAAAAACAATGGCCTCTGACCTTAAAGGGGACTAATTTGGCAAGTTACTATGGACCATGGACAAAGAGCCCAAGGAGTAAACTTTAGTCTCTCCTTCAGGAGAAATAAAAGAAAGATTTCCTCATACCAAGGCACTCCTTCCTTCTGGTTAAAACACCTTCAAAGCTTTGAATGTAATGACAAGTAGAGACATTTTGACAAGGAGTACCTTGGCCTCAGAAAAAAAAATGTAGCATTCTCTTCAAAGTAATTCCTGTGTCTCAAATGGCGCATTTGTGCACTTTTTGCACTATTTTTCAGTAATTATTTGTTACACTATTTTTGGCAAATTCAGTGCACCGAAAGTGCCCGGATGCTGCCCTAACAACAGTCAGAAAACACAGTGCGTGAACGATGGATGCTGTTTTCATATCAATTTGTGGAACTCAGGAAGTCTAGTTGACTGGTGAAATTATGTTCATTAAGAGAAGACACAAGATGGCACCAGAGAACACCCAAACCGAAGACATCTAAAAACCTTTACATGGAGTGACCACACCATTGTTTTTACACACATATAAAAAACTTGTTGTGTTTGGATAGTGTGTTAAAGGGGGTTAAAAAGAGTGCTTTATCACCCCAGAAGAGTAAATGGCGTAGGAGTAAGAGCAGCAGTTAAGAAGAGCAAACATGTCTATCCAATGGCTGACGTTGTGTCCATCTCTTCTTTACCTTGTAACGTGTTGATGAGGCAGAAGACAAAGGTCATGGCGCAGGAGAGGGATCCGAACTCGAACAGACCGAGTATCCAGGTGGTGCCGAAGAGGCAGCTGAGTCCCCACATGCTGAGGAAGGCCGTCTTCCTCTTCATCCACTCGTCACGGTTCTGGATCTTGACCAGCACCACACACAGCATCACCAGCCCCGTGGTCACCACCAGAACCAAGAAGGCCACGTTGGTCATGTAGTGGGCCAACCACGCGTTGGGGTGGTCCTTCATCCAACACCTGCAACAGAAGAGGAAATGTTATAGACAGACAGACAGACAGACAGGCAGACACTGATGTAGACACACAGACAGTCATCCAAACACACAGAGAACTATACAAGTAGATGGACAGTGATATTTAGACAGGTAGACAGAAAGACAAACATTGATATGTAGACAGACAGACAGACTGTCATACAGACCCACACAGACAGACACGTAGGTAGAGATAAATTAATGAACTAATATAACATAACAATATGGATGAACTTATTTACATCATGTAGGGATTTTCAATATCATCACTGGGTGCAATCATTCTCACACCGTAGATGTCATCTCTCGCCACTAGAATGCCCACTGGGATCGCAGGAACACCTGGAGAGGTTCACAAGAACATGAATTTAACTTGTGGAAAATGAAAAATGAATACAGGTAAGGAAAGACGAATGAATACAGGTAGTCCGTCACTTACAGAAGAAGGCTAAAGCACATATTACAATTTAAATCTGGGTGATGCACCATCAAAAAAATCAACCAACACCACCAAGTCTTAAAAGTTTATGTAATAGTGACATTTAGGGCACTTTTCATCAAATGTCTGATGTATGATGTAGCTGTATGCTTGGCCTGATGTCTGTTGATCGACTCACAAAAATGTCAATGTTGGAATGGGACTCACCAAAGCCGAGTATGTACCAGACGGGCGGTTTGGGCGGCGAGCTGAAGATCATGTAGACCATCCAGAAGGTGTGTAAGATCTCCACGCCCATCCAGCAGAACGAGGAGAGCAGCGCGTAGTGCAGCAGTGCTCCCACAACCCGGCACACAGACTCTCCCCCCGCGTTAGCCAACGTGCCAGTCAGGAAGAAGAGCACGCTCAGGCAGAAGAGTGTGATCACAAGGCCACGGTGGATTGGTGCCGCCTGGTCTTTGGACTTCTTTTTGCTGAGAGAGAGAGACAGAGAGACAAAGAGACAGAGAGACAATGAAGCAATAAAGGCAGTGTTTACAGGCAGTAACGGTTTACAGGTAGAGTTAGAATGAATTTCTATGGTCAGTTCCTAATCATAATTGGGGTTTAACTTTTGCATCGAGTTGTCCCGAACTACGCCCATGTTTCCGAATATATCACTGAAAGGGTGACCGAGGGGTGGACATGAGCTTAATCGGTGCCGCCAGCCTGATGCTTGTACTTATTTTGCTGAGACATTCCAGACAGTGGTGTAGTCTTTTTAATGGTGGGTATACTGTATATTTGAGATTTTTTTGAAGTGGGTATACTGTATATATTTGTGCTATTCAAAACAATGGATCAATCAATTTTAAGTGGGTATACTGAAATCCCTGGAATTTAGAAGTGGGTATACTCCGTATACCTGCGTTCTACGTAGACTACACCACTGATTCCAGAGAGAGAGGAAGGAGTTGGGACATTTACAAACAATAGGTGTGTTAACATCGTTATACACCATTTAAATGTATAATCCCTTTAAATATGCCTCATGTAAACAGTCAAATAATCTCTTGAAATATAAATGATTTAAATATTTAAACTGGTTATATTAGGTGGTTTAGAATGTTTATATAAGCCGATTAAGCGTGGGCAATGCCCATGTACGTGTAAGCAGTTTGCCTATTTGTAATTGTTGGCTTTTGTTAGAATGCACCTTCATGTTCATTTCCTTCCTACTGTAATCACACTGAGGCTGACAGAGGGGTGGGTATGATGAGGTGTTGGGGGGGGGGGGGGGGTTGTTGTGTTAAAGGTTTGAGCATGTGTATTGTGTTTGTGAATATTTGCGTGTGTGGGTTTGGGAGTAGCCCTTTCACGCACGCCGTTCCACCAGTGAAAAGCTGTAATACTCGCTGACGAAACTTTACTACCATAGTACTACACCACTATGTGCACTACACTGCCTGTAATAATACATTATGACGTGGTCGTTGCCATTCTGGTAACAACTAAGAGGCTGCGTCTTCCTGATTCAAAAACAAAATATCAGTAAATCACCATCAGAATGGATGAATATTAGTGTCAGTTACCTCTTTTTGCAGAGTGAGTAGAAGAGAACCATGCAGCTGAGGGCAGATATGGCACAGCCTAGTGCTGTAATGTACGTCAAGGCCTCCAGGTGACACTGTGACTCACGCTGTTCTACTTGCTGGTGGAGGAACACAGAAAAAAATCAAGTTACACTACAGTCAGAGATGCACTACACTCAAATCAAATCCATTTACAGTCAGAACAGCTCAACCCAAAAGCTACAAAACTGCTTGACACAATAGAAACAAAAGGCACCATCAATAACTATTAGGCCTCCCCATCTGATAAACATTACTTTGTAGTCTTACAGTAGACCTAAAACGTACTACATGTAGCATATAGCATTAGAAAATGTAAGGAAGACTCACAACTAGAATGGAGAAGTAGGTGAGGTGGTTGCAATGGCACTCTGTCGTGTCCTCGTAGAGCAGCTCAGTTTTGCATCCCTCGCGTTCCCAGGTGACCTCATTAGGATCTGCATGAATTTAATACAATCAAGGGACTTCCAACCCAACAAACCCACAAATTCCCTAATATAGACCTTCATTAACTCAGACCTCTATTAGAGAATTGAATGTATTTGCATATATGAGGTGATTGACTATAACAATGTTGTAACCCCTTAATGCACGCCGCACCTCCAGTGGCATGCTGTATTTGCCATTGAAAAGTCAGGTACCATAGTACTACACAACTATGACTTTTCACAGGGCCTTTAGTAATGCACTACGACTTGGTCATTGCCATTCTGCTAACAGCAAATTTATAACGCCATGTCTTAACGGGTTAATGATGAATAGCACCAATAGATATAGTACCAAACTGATGAGTTGTATTGGTGTGCTATTGTAAAGTGTTATGTGTAGGGTCGTAATGTTTTGTGTTGCAATATGGTGTGGTGTGCTGATGTGTGCTATAGAGTTTAAAGGAGAAGTCCAGTTTTTTTAACATTAATAAAAAATGGCAGAAGCCATATTTTGCCTTGACACTTGTTAGGGACTGCTAGTGAACACCCCTAACCACTTTGAGAGCTGTAGACTTCCAAAAACAAATGTTAAAGGTGATTTTAAGAACAGAGTTGCAGGTGCCCATAGACGGCCATTCTAAAGCTGGTTGAGATCAAATCCAAATAAGCCAAATAACAGAGACTGCAGCAAACATGAAATAAACGGTGAGGGGGACTCTAAAACATTGCAGACCACTCAGAAAATGGCCTTAATGTTAAAAAAACTGGACTTCTCCTTTAATAGGCTATAATCACATACCTTTCCTTGTATCCCAGGAGACACATGTCCTTGAGTGGTTTTTCTAAAAAGCAAAAAAGAGGCTTTTAAGATAATTTCGAGTTACGAGCCATAGGCTACAGCAGTACCGTATATCACTATTCTGCAGACAGGGGGTGTTTCCTCAGTAACCACCTGTAGTAGTACCTTAAGGCACGGCAGAGGTGAGTCATACAGTATCACATATCTACAAATTAGCTCCTTTGACAAATGGTGAGGGTAGAGGTAGTGTATTGCATGGTATTGCATGTGTGACTCTACCGTATAGAGCCACACATGCAAGACCATGAACTACGTGTGAGAGGAAAATAACTTGCAACAATGTGCAATATATCTCATTTTTCAGAGCAGGTCCTCAGTGTAGCTCTAAAGACAAATGAAAAGGGTGGCATAAATGCTTATGTAGAATACAGAAACAAATACAGAAACAGTCTTGTCCCGTCAATGCATTTGGCATTAAAATTACACTGGATTTTCACTTACTGCATCTCACCATTTCAAAAGATGAATTGATAGCATGTATTTATAACACATTGTGTGTGTACACATGTTGTTAAAACTTAACTCAAACCGTAGACACAGTATGTGGTTGAAATGGCCAACGCAGTTGCGATACTAAGCGCTCCCAAGTGCTCAGATTCTCAGTGTGCACACACAAGTCAGTTCGAGATTAGAGGCAGGAGTGGGAGAGGGAGCAGTCACTCTGTAGGCCTGAACACACCCTAAGTGAGCTGTAGTAGACCAACTTGCAGGAAAATATACTGAAGCATTTTGTGACTCTTTTGTTGTGCGTGTGTGTGTGTGTGTGTGGCCCAGTTACTGGGGAACCTCTTTGTGTGTGTGTGTGTGTGTGTGTGTGTGTGTGTGTCTGTGTGTGTCTGTGTGTGTGTGTGTGTGTGTGTGTGTGTGTGTGTGTGTGTGTGTGTGTGTGTGTGTGTGTGTGTGTGTGTGTGTGTGTGTGTGTGTGTGTGTGTGTGTGTGTGTGTGTGTGTGTGTGTGTGTGTGTTTTGCCTAATACACTTACCTGTACTTTACTGTGACATTGTGAGAATTTCCCACCCCTATTATACTCTGTACACTGCCTACTTTTACATACTATACTATATCATAGATGTATCCATCAACACTTGTTCCAGGTCATGTTAAGATTGTCTACCTTAACTGACAGAGTATGTCTTCTGCATTGGTCTATCCCAACTCACAGAATGTCTTTTTGCACAATTACCTTTTTTACATTTTTTATCTTTACTATTTTATTTTATTTTCCCCTCCCTGACTATTCCTGCGTTATTTGAGTCTTGAAATGTCCATGTGGGCATTTGTGTATTTGTGTATTTATGTAAGCTATTGGATACCTGAATTTCCCCCTGGGGATCAATAAAGTTACTCTACTCTACTAAAAGCTTACCAAATACAGCTTCCTTACTCACAACTACTGTATTTCCAGCAGTCAAAGTAGTACCGTTTCTGATTGTAAAATGCATTAATGAATACGTACTGGTAAAACAGCATGGTGGAAGCGGATTTTAATTGGCTCAGGGAGCTGTCTGACGATCTCGTTTTCAACTGTGATCCCGACGACATCGTCCAGGATCCTGAAGTTCTTCTGCTCCACCAGATTACCCTGACTCTTATAGGTACCTTTCTGCTAGAAAAGTGAAACAAAATAAAAACCTACATAAACACACATGGACACTCATAGGTTGTAAATATCTGTGTGTGTGTGTGCGTGCGTGCGTGCTTGCGCGTGTGTGCGTGTGTGTGTGTGTGTGTGTGTGCGTGCGTGTTTGAGTGTGTGTGCACACACACGTGTGTGTGTGAGTGAGCATACATGTGCAAGTGAATTTGTTTGAATACTCACATTGAATATGGTGTTGTTTTGGAAGAAGGTGCACACCACTCTGGCTTTCGGCTTTCCTACAGGTTTCAAGGCGGCCGGGAAGTGCACTGATGGCAGTGGCGCTGATCGCGATGACTGCAACACACACACACACACACACACACACACACACACACACACACACACACACACACACACACACACACACACACACACACACATGCGCGCACACACACATGCGCGCACACACACACACACACACACACACACACACACACACACACACACACACACACACACACACACACACACACACACACACACACACACACACACACACACACACATTACTGATATGTACATATATTGCTGAAATATATACAGTATATTGAAAAGACGGCTGCTCAAAACGCATACAAATGTATGTAGTATGTAGATGTACCGTCGTGTGCATGTAAGTGCATCTGTACACAGTACCGGTACATGTAATGAACCTCCAGCTCCAGCTCTGCCTACAGTATATGTAATATGTGTGAACTTGTACAGATGCAATCAAGAGCATCCGCATACATTTCTATGTTTCGTGCACATTGATGCCATGAACAAGCATCATATCTATATGGATGAAGGTGTGAATGTGCATGCATGTTTGCAGGTGCAAGTACATGAATCTACAGGAAAGTGCCCTATGCACTGGCTTCGGAAAGTGTGTGTGTGTGTGTGTGTGTGTGTGTGTGTGTGTGTGTGTGTGTGTGTGTGTGTGTATACATGCATATGTACTGTAGGTGTGAACATGCGTTGCGCATGCTTTTAAGTGCATGCTCACTTACAGGAAGAGTGACATTGTGTGTGTGTGTGTGTGTGTGTGTGTGTGTGTGTGTGTGTGTGTGTGTGTGTGTGTGTGTGTGTGTGTGCGTGTGCGTGTGCGTGCACACGCGCATGCATGCGTCCGTGCGTGTACTTACAGGAAGAGCAAGATCATGTCCCTTGAAATTGTCATCCATCTCCAGCACTGCCCCATGAAAGCATGCCGTGTTCACAGAGCCCAGCATATCTGAACTCATCATCGCCTCCTCAATCCTACACACACACACACACACACACACACACACACACACACACACACACACACACACACACACACACACACACACACACACACACACACACACACACACACACACACACACACACGCATGGGCATGCATGCACGCACACACATGCACGCACAATGCATGCACAAGCATGCAGAAGTCATTGTTGTGCAATGTACATAAGTAGCCCTGACCCCATGAACTTATCTCATCAGCATCTGAGTCAGCTCTGGAGTTCAGGCGAGATGTGTGATGCATTTATATTTACGCTTCCTCAAAAAAGCACCGAAAGGGCCCCACCTATGCACTCTGGTTTTAACACCCCACCCCACCCTTACACACAGAGTATCGACTGTATATCTAGACCCATTGTCTACACAAAATAAACAACATATTGACAAAGCATTGGTTGCACATTCTATTTACTCTTTATGTGACAAAGGGAATCTGAAGAAGAAGGTAAGGTAAGGTAGGTCTGCCATGGTATGAAGCGCACAAGAAAGCATTTCAAGTGTGCGGCCTCCTCACTCTAAAACTTGACTCAGCCGTTGCCCTGGGATGTGCAAAGTCTTCCTCATCAACTGAAGATAGAGACAAAGCCAATGGAATGGGCTAGGCTGAATGCGATTCCTTTTTGTTGTTGGTGGTGGTGTTTTTAAACTTTATTATTGACAGGACAGTAGAGAGAGACAAGAAACGTTTTTTCGGGCAAAGGACCCGGGACGGAATAAATCGAACCTGGGTCACCAACGTAGTAGCCCAGTGCCCTACCGTTAGAGGCGCCACAGTAAAGGCAGAGAGAGTAGAGAGAGAGAGGTTCCATTGGCCCATTGTTTCCTGGTTCTATTATGGCCCCCCTTAGGCAGACCTAGGCAGACCTAAGGACTGTTCTATTCATTGTAGGAGCATTATGACACGGCCCTTTAGGCAGACCGGAACCTGGTCGCGTTAGGTGCCCATAGAAACCTATTATGTTGGCATATCTCTATACTTAAAGAATCTCTGGTAAAGGCAGAATGTGATGATACAGAGAAAACTGGCCTGTGTTGTCAAGTGAAACTTTAAAGTTCGCTAGCACAAGATCACCGTTATCCCCTTTTGCATGGTGGTGGTTCGCTTAATTCTTTGACAGTCGTGCTGCTCAGCTAGGTGCACAGTTTCCTGTTTGTGGCAAAACCTCAGAGCTTCACTCGTAGCCCGCAGCAATGGTTCATAGCCCTTTTCCGTCACTCTCACACAATCGTCGATGAGGAAAATGCAGTAACTATGTCACAAACAATTCTCTTTGTCACCTAAGGTGTTTGCACACACACATCTATTGTTTTGAACCGTAATAATGGTTCTCAATATATAATGCAATTAAGCATTTCATATGTGCTATTTCATTATTTTACATATATTTTTACTGTAACTGTCAGCAAAAAAGAATAAAGTATACGAATAAAGTATACTATAAAGTAGTTCTCTTAATACATTATTTGACACTTTGCACTCCTGAAACCTCTAAATGATGTTCCCTATACTTACTATGCAGGTTTCATTTCCTCTTTTATTATCACTGACTTTGTGGAGTTGTAGCTGTCAAATCATTCACACTACCTTGCTCTATGCTTGTATTATATGTTAGAAGGTAACTCACATATTCACTCTCCTGGCTTCTTCAATGGCCTTTTCACAAAATTCCAGTTCTGTAAAAAGACAATAATAAACATGATAAACAACACTTGGCACTCAAACAACACTTAAAGTCCAGTGACTGTACATTGCAAAACAGTACAGTTTTACATATCCCTCCATTGACTTCTAGAGCACGTCTACATCTATCAGTCAATGACAAGAAAACTTACTGCAGTTGATGGTAGCTCCATAAAAATTGTAAGCCACTCTGGTCTGCGTGCTGATAATGTCCGTCCTCATGCTGCCGTTGACGATGCCGTACATGTGTGTGGAGCTCTGACTGCGCCCTTCAGAGAGGTCCGTACAGCAGTTCCCCTGCAGCCCGGCCGCTTGGAGCACGGTGTGGTTCTTCCCATCCACCTCCACCTGCAGCCTGTCCACCAGGGGCTCCCAGTACACACAGAAGGGGCTGTCGGTGGTGCCCGGTGTACCAGTCACGTTGATGGGCTTCATGGACTCACGCTGGGTGGCTGCGATGGCTCCTTTGATGTAGAGGGTGGTGGCGTTGGCACTGATGTCCAGGTCTCCGCAGCCCTGGGACAGGTGGGAAGTGAGCCACCGTTCACCGCCACCGTGACGCCATATTCCGCACATCTTGAAGTCCTGGTCATTCTCTCCTTTACCTGGGTGGACAGTGACATGTGGTGTGAATGCCTCAGCAAGAGGGTTTTTTTCCATCAAAATGTCACTGATAACATGATAAACCTGCACTGTTCTCTTTAGATTGGGACATACAGTAGCAAACCTGCCAATTTTTATTTTTTTTAAAGTACAACTGTGGTCCACTAGGCTATGGTTAGGATACTCCAATGTCGGCTTTTATTGTTTCCTAAGTATACATATGTAATTGATAACTTACTTTGACTCATTAGAGCAATGAGACAGAAAAATCCCAGAATTCCTCTTGCTTGGCCCCACACCATTATCCTGGATTGAATCATGACACCGGCGTCTCTCTCTCTCTCTCTCTCTCTTAACTCTACAAGACAACAACAAAAACATGGAATAGGAAGTCTGTGTTAGACAACGTCAATCCCAGTGTTCAATGTCAAACTCTGCAGTGGAAACGTCTCCATTTTAAAAGAAGAAATGTTCCCACACCAAGACAGGAGAGCTTTTATCGGTGAGAAAGTATGCATTTTTTTTCTCTCTCGTCACACACAAACAGAAATACACGTTTCCTTCATGTGGCTAGCCTCCGATCTTAAACACCCACCCCCTTCAAATAACACACATTTATCTATGGCAAGCAAGAGACATTTTATCATTGAGAACACACACTCGTAAAGGCCTAAAAATACACGCTGCATGATATCCTGCAGCCTTATCCAGGGGGCCAGTCGTTCTGTCTTAATAGTCTGAGCAACATCAGGCGTCACTCTTACAAGGAATAATGGATGATGTAAACCCATGTCAGTCCTTACGAAAATAGACCATGATTTCATGGTTTTCTGAGCATGGTACGGCACGGTTTTTTGGTTTGACTATGGTTTAACTATAAAATTAACCATAGTTTTACTACGGTTTATAATTACTTATTAAATTACACGTAGCAGTCGCTTTTTTATCCAACGCATATACAGGTATTGGTGAGAGTCCTTGGAACAATGTGGGTTTAGGTGCCTTGCTCAAGGGCACTTCAGTCATGGATGGAGGTTTTTTAGCATGGTTTGTGACAATGATTAAACCATGCTGAAATAAAAACATGAAACATGAATAACCATGATCCATGTCAGGAACCACAGTTTTCATAACCTGGTTCTCACACAGATCGTGCGAGCTCACAAAATTGAGCGAAAATGCACAAAGGGTCTGCGTGAGAACCAGGCTACAGTTTTCATGGTTACCCCCCAAAAAACATGGATAGTCCATAGTAATACTCTGGTTGGTTACTACTTATGTACTTATGTCATTTAGACCTCTGCATTTCGTCTATAGGCGCTCGCGCAACATCTCAAATTTGGTCATAATTTGGTTGCTGACCAAACCCACCACCACCTTTTTTTCCCACCTGTACCTGACAGAAATTACACAATGTAATCATTGTCATACTGTAAACCCCATGTCAACCATGCTCTCATAGGTGCACAGACAAAAAAAGACAGTTCATCATAAAACAAATGATTGTGGAATGTGTGGTCTACAGGTTGTCAACAGATTGTGCCTTACAGGTAAATTCCGTTCACTCATGCAGCTCATAAAAAATAACTGACAGACAGAGAGTGCTAATTCACACGGCATCTGCAGAGGTTAGATTAGTTTTCTATGCATGGAACAATCATAGAGTCACTTAGCAGTGTGTTACTAGAGTCACTAGAGCAGAGTGTTACTAGAGTCACTTCTCAGCACGTTTTCTTCGCACTGCACATCGCACCAAGAGTAGACTGCTGTTAGACTTTGTAGTAAGCCATCACACCATTAACACGCATATGTATGTACGCACACGCACACACACACTCACGCATGCAGGCAAGCACACACGTACACACGCATGCACGCACACACACACTACTCTCCCCCTAACCAAAACTAATCACTTTGACCTACATTTCTTCAGGCAGATGCCATAAAGGTAACCCACAACTCCAGGACTACAGGTGACTACAGGTGTCATCACGCTACTGAAGAACACGAGGCAGGAAGACCCCCTCCTTACAGCCTCACTCTCTTGCTGTGTCTGACCTTGCAACAGCTTGTAATTAGTGCCCTGTGTACCTTATACCCAGGCCAAAGACAGACACAGGTGAGTAATGCAAGTTTAAATTTCACCAGCCAGTAAACCGTAACAGCAGCGTCTCAAAGCATACTTTACATCAACAACCAACGCCATCCCATTTACATTTGTCAGCATATCCATAGCCTATCAGTCCGTAGCTCAACTTCCCTGGAAACTTGAAAAACTAGCTTGTATGTGTTACTGATTTGCATGATGCTGTTTTTAGTTCCATCTTGCAGGCTGTAGTGGGAGTATTTTCCACTCCCCTGTTCTCTTGTGCAGTTCCTGAGGCTGTTGACCGGTACTATTATTGGAACCTGGAACATGCCTCTTTCTCTGAATAGGTTAGGACCTGCTAGTGCCCACCCAGGGCAAAGTATCACCGGCTTTAGGTCTCATACTACACAACATTTTCTTGCTTCATACCGTAGGGCTGACACCTCATCTTTGCACCATTCTAGCCATGATTTTTTTCAGCTGTGTTGTACAGGAAGTTGGTTAATGACAAGGGAAAAAATGTCATAAAATCTTGAAGGCCTGAAGTCATATGCACACAGACTACATACATGTTTCATTCACAGTGAATCCGTTAAAACACAGTGTTAAAATGTGTTGTTACCAGAATGGCAATGACCGAGTCGTATAGCATTACTAAGGCCCCGTATTATGTCATATTAGAGTAGTACTATGGTAATTAACCTTTCAATGACTATTACAGCGTGCCTCAGATGGTACGGCGTGTATTAAGCTACACAGTCTCACCCCAAGTAGTCAAATGTTTGACTACTCAATTTTTGACACCCCAAGACTGCAATTTTTGACGTCTTGGGTATTCCTTCCACGTCACATTTTGACTATGTCCTCAAAGGCGCCCCCTTGTGGCAGCATAACGTCATTGAGGTTAGGTTTAGGAATAGTTTTAGGGTTAGGCCACATAGTCAAAATGTGACGTGGAAGGAATACCCAAGACGTCAAAAATTGCCGTCTGGTCCAAGGTAGTCAGAAATTGACTACTTGGGGTGAGACTGCGTTGGTATTGAGGGGTTAATATGATGTACTGTATTAATGTGGAGATACAGCGTGTACTGCGACCAGAAAAGCAAGGGTGCATCCTCTCTCCCATTCCCCCCTGCTAACACGACTCTAGCCCCTCTCTAGCCTAGCGCTAACTCTATCGCTCTCTGTGTTAGAGCCTCGGGGCTTAGGCATGAGAGAAGGTAATATTCCATCCTGCTCCTGCATGTTGCTACAAGTCAGTGCTTTGGCTAGCTGAGCGTGCCGCAGCTGAGTTTCCCACCGCCCCGATAAGCTCCCATGGCTTTAGATGTTTTAGGATGCCTGTGAGTCACTATGCATGCTGTACAACACCAGACTAATAGCCCGCAACATGGGTGACTAAGACGAAGGTTGAGATATTTTGAGGAATTTCGAGGATTCAAACAAACCGCACCGAAACCCCTCTTCTAACACTATGTACCACACTGGTACACTTCTCACACTAAATATGTGTGTATCCGTTCATTTCCTTCTTTCTTTGTGATTAATCAAGTA
>NC_085878.1:27855434-27875434 GCF_034702125.1 Engraulis encrasicolus
GCACGCTCCCTTGACAGAGCCTCTGCACCAGATCCTCAAATAAAGATAAGATCTGACAGTTTTGCAGTTAAGTCTGAGGTGAGGAGGCAACTGGCAGATGGCGAGAGACGAGGAAGCTGAGTTAATGTGTAAACTCGACTATTAAAAAGCCAGTCACAAATGTTATCCACCCTCCAAAATGAAGTGTTTTGTAGGGCCTAATTCCTGGTTAACAGGGCGGTAAAACAAGCTTCAGCTCTTTCCACATTAACCCATTACAGCCACTTTACAGTTTTCATTTTCTGGTGCCATACAAGATCCAGAGGATTTGTCTGTCACAGAAACCAATAGAGACAGGGCCTGCACCTCTAAGGGCAGGACTCGTACCTTTAATTCTGCTTAGTGCCATTAGCACTGTTATGGGGCAGCTGTGGCCTGATGGTAAAGGAGGTGATCTTGAGATCATAGGGTTGCAGGTTCAAATCCCACGGTTGCCTCTCCCTACACCTCTGGCTTGGATTGAAGTGATGTTGAGCAAGGCATCCAACCTCACACTGCTCCAGGGAGTTTAACTAATACCAAGTCACTTTGGATATATATATTTTTTAAAGATAGTGAAATTGCAATACCATGTTTTCAACCAACAGTGAAGTGAAGCATTTCATAGGAAGAACCATGTGAATTAAAACAAAGACCAAACTAACTACCGCAAACATCACCGCATTCAAAAAAGCAAACAATTGCTTTTTACGGTATATTGCATTACAATGTATTGATCAAAGTCTTTTAGTGTTCCAAACTGAAATCTAAACAGTCCAAATACAGCTTAGCTTTCTCTAGAACACAAACCTCTACAAGCTTTGGTGTCAGGCACTTCTCAGCTTATCTTTACGCTCACCTTATGTTAAAATGAATAGATTGGAATAGAAGATAAAAAAGCTAATAACAAAAGCAACACGTTAATTTGCAATGAACAGAAAATGGCATTTGATTGCATTCTATTCCATTCCATTCAAATACTGTAGAATGTGTGAGTTGCTTCGCTTTTTTTTCATTGTGCCTTTGTATCTTCAACGCAAAATAGCTGCATTGTCAGACAAGAGACATAACATTAGGTGAGTCATGGACAAGGGGTAGAGTATTTTGACATGGTATGCCTTTCACTTCGAAAATAATAGACAGGCAGGCATGCAGCGAACACAAACAGACAGAGCAACATGCAAATGCCCATTCAGGCTGCTCTAGGCAGGCTATTGTGGCTGCCCTGACCTGCTTTCTGGTGATTCAGTGGGCGGGATCCCAACAGAGGGCTCTGAGCCATCAGGGACTAGATAACTGGCAAACTCAACACAGGACCACACTACACAGTAAAACATGTTGACTAGCGTTTTTTCAACACTTAAGGGCTGTCCACACCGAGCGGAATTTCCGCGCGGATATTCGCAGCGAAATTCCCAAAATTAACAAACGAATGTATTCTAATTACTCTGTGCACACCGAAAAGCGAAAATCCGCAGCGGAGAAAAAATAACAAATCTGTCTGTTTTGACGGCGGATTTCGCAAGCGAAAAACGAGGTTTGGCCAATCAGATTCTGACTTGACAGTGACATCAGCTCCAGCGCAGTTCTCAAACTGAGCTCAGAGTGGCGAATGATGCTTGGGGGAGCGCGGAAGGACTGTTTGCAAAAAATAACCATTAAAAAATAATTTCAAGACTTGTTGCGTGCAAAGGAGTCCAACGGATGTCTTACGCTTTCTGATAGTCTACATTACACTAATTTCAAGCAAGATTAAATTGTCTAAACACTTCACGAGGTGGTGAAAAGGACTGCTGATCTGTGTCGGGCACTTGCGCGTGTGGGTCTGTCTGAGAGCGCAGATCTCGAACGCAGGAGCACAACCTGTGCGGTCGTGGAGTATGCTATCCCGGACCTCTTGTAACAACTTAGGATATTTAATATCTAATGAACATTTCAGGTAGGCCTATCATCCGCGTTTGAGAGCGTGTAGCCTACCGACTTGCACATTTGCATCGTGGAGTAGGCTATTGAAAATAGCTGGTCAATACAATGACAAGCACGAAGAAAGGCTTCGCGTTATCTTTCCACAGCGAACGTAGGCTATAAATAACACTAATGAAATAGGCTATTATGTCTCTCAACAGTTGAGACAGTAGCTCAAATGAGACGGAGAGATAGAGGGTGTGTGTGTGTGTGTGTGTGCGTGTGTGCACGCTGACAGAAGTCTCCTGACGCACAGAGAAACCTGGCCCATATTGATCTTAAGCGTCCTAGCTTAAACTTCACTGATTAAAAACAGTAGTTCTGATGAGTTGCAAGCATTTTCATTGCACACTCTACAGAATAGGCTAGTCCCAACATTCAAATGCTTATTAGCCTACTAGTGACATATAGCCTACACTGTGCCACTGCGCAATTTCGCTGGTAAGCTGGCAGTTTCACGTGCAGTGACTTTGGCATCATCAAATAACAGCAGATTACGGGATACTGGAGAAGGAAGTCCCGCCAGCAATGTAGGCTATGGGGCGACCATGTTTGCAGACTTTGTTAGAAATAGGCTATATATAGTGGTGTAATTTTACTTGTAGTCATGAGGGCCAGCCACTGCGCCGTTAACTGTCCTTGGGGACTTTTTATGCTCTCCAAAATAAGTACAGTTACGCACGACCGCAGTAACTTCTGGCTTTTTCGGAAACGGTTGTACCCTTAAACTACAACTAGGGCACTTACTCTATACACCTGTAATCAACTGACATGGTAGCCTTGAGCCACGGCTAGAGCATCTATGCTCTCTACAAAATACCCTATGAGACAGCTCGCGCGTCTTCTCAGTGCTCCGCGTGTTAACGACTGTGTAGTCATTTTCCTTCCCATTTATCCTCCACCTGTTCTTCCTCGGGCTTCTGTCTCAGGAAAACCCAAACGTGTCCACTCATCAGTGCTCCCTGCACTAGGGGGGAGTATGTGTGCGTGTGTGCATAAAACAGATAAAAACAATAAAACATTACAATAAAACATTACACCTGGTCACACATAGCCTAGTTTTTAATGGGCTATTTCTTGGGGCGTGCAACAGCTTTCTGTTACGCATGACTTCTTGTTCGTCGTCGCATCGGTTTAATTTAACTTAGGCCTATGTAGCCTAAACATAACACTTTGGGTATGCAAATACACCCGTTATACACGATTTATATATCAATAAAAATGCCAATAATTTAGAGACCCCTTCAACGTTTCCCAAATCATATTTTCGGGGGATCAGGGGGTCGAAACCTAGTTGACACGACAGCAAGCCATTCCTTCTCTGTATGAGGAGGAATGCAACGGAATAGGTGCAGACAGCATATGACCACGTTGGTCAGCACGGCTTGAAAGGATTCTGCCTACATTAAACAGTCCCTCCAGTTTTTCGCGATTCAGCGATCGCGTGGATTCATGCAAATTCAATGATATTCCGCATAATTTCACGATGCCGCGTAATTCCTGTAAAGCCGCATTTTCCCCGCAAAATTTCAACATTCTGTGGAGTTTATTGATTTATATTTTCGTCAAAAAAAATAAAAATGTGACTACAATACCACCGGAGACGAAAACCAATACGAAGCATTTTTGTTAATATGTCACTGAAACATTGAAAAAGAATTGCCTGCTATTTCGGAAGTCGCGACCCTCATCTCAGCTGTTCCGCGTCTCTCCTCCCCTCCCTCACACATAGGCTACACGCAGGCGTCGGTGCTGCACACTCATGACCTTTTTTTTAAAACAGCTTTTCAGTGCAATCCTGGGTGGAAAAAGTATTGTTGCCCATTTATCCATGACGAAGAAGTGTATGCAGTCATGAAATAGTGGCGGTACTGTCGCACAGTAGCAAACATCTTACGTTAGGCTACATTTTTGCGGAACTTCTCCATTCTCCCCTGTCGCTTTCATGAACATGGTACCCGACGGTCGTTGTCTGATCTTTTTTCAATGTTCGCTAATGTTTGTAATTTAAGGGTCTGTCTATGCGTAGGCACAAGCCTTCTGATAACAATCACTGTAGTGCCGGTCGCAAAGGTTTCGGAAGTGTGGAGTTTTGCAACTTGTTTCAGTCAAGGACACCGAGATAGGAAGTGAACGGCCCTTCCACGCGTTCACTGTGTTATTGCAATAAAGTCTTGCGAATCCATGCAACCATGCACACAACCATGTCAACGAGAGCGTGTATGCCATCACAACTTTGCATCAAGCAAATAATATGCAACAGCTTGCAATACGAGCACGAGAGAGAGAGAGAGAGACGCGTCTTCCAACAGGTGACATTGTAACGCTTGCATACAGCCTGGCTACTGTACCCCGCGACGCTCTTCATTAGGCCTAGTGGTAGGCTATAGGCCTACCCACAAGTATTTTTTCATAACGCGCTGTCCCGTTTTCCCCCGAAGTCGTTCTAAAATATCGACAGAGATTTATGAGTGTCGCGGCCATGATTTTTTTTTTACACATTGGACGCACTGGCTAATAAGACGCTCTGACAGTTTTTGACAATATTATTCTATTATATAGGAAGTGTGTTTCTGAATCTCTCTCTCTTTTGTCTTAAGCCTGCTTAGACTGATTGTGGTTTTCAGTTACCAAAAAAACCCAGAAAGGGATGCAAAATCTTTGCAAAAAATGAGAAAATGCCGCAAAATCTTTGCAAAAAATGAGAAAATGCCGCCACAAAATCAGGCATTTTGACCGCAAAAATCACAAAATCCCAGTGCAAAATCCTGGAGGGACTGATTTAACATCATGGATAGCCCAACTGGCTTTGTTGCACTCCAGATTTCTTGTTGACTTGTTGAGTGGGGAGCTTGGCAGCGAGCAGACTTAAATGCATTCCCTTCAGGTCTGTCTCCACAATGGCAAAACTTGTGCTTAACATTTCAGCCTACTATTCCAGAATTGTTGACTTTTTTGCGGCAAATAAATGAGAATAAGGGCGTCATGGATGTTGAATTTGGCATTTGCCTTCAGGCTCGCGTGTCTCGGAATCCTTAACAGTTAGGCTACTACATGCCATTGAGGGTGCAATAAAGCATCAGACAATAGGCTATTGGCGCTCTTTATCTTCCGAAGTGGCTCTTTGCATTCGCGCAGACGGACAATCGCGGAAACAGAGCGAAATAGAACGCGGAAAAGGGAAAAATCGCTCCGCAAATGTTTTTCGCCGGTGTGGACGTTTTTTTCGCTTTCCGCAATATTCGCATTTTCGCCTTCCGCTTTTGCGGAAATCCGCTTTCCTCGCCTGTGTGGACAGCCCTTTAGAGAGTACAGGGACCCACAGTACAATAACAATGTTAAATCGCAGTGTGCCGTGTCAATCCAACACTCAGAGAGTATCCTGGGATCAAACGCAACCTAGAAGACCTTAAATCTAAGTGTTGAATTAACATGGAAAAATATAGGCTACTGAGTACGCCGCATTGGATATGTTTTTGTTTTTTAAATGACGTAAAATAGACTTGTCTGTGTGTGTGTGTGTGTGTGTGTGTGTGTGTGTGTGTGTGTGTGTGTGTGTGTGTGTGTGTGTGTGTGTGTGTGTGTGTGTGTGTGTGTTTTCTAGCAAGATGAAGACCACAGTGAGGTGACAAGTTGGGGGCCATAAGGTGTGAGAACATCAACACAGCTCAGACAGGAAATCCAAAATCCAACTATTAACTATAGATCGTTACAAATTATACAATGTCAGACAGACATTCATCTAGGTCAAAGATTTGATGCCACTTTTTTGTGTTCCTATGATTTGTTTTAGTAAAATGTTAAAATTTGAAAATAAACAGCATACTTAAATACATTATCATAAAGCCTAGTATCATTTATTTAGATTTTGATAGAATAACAAGTATAATGTATAATGGTAAAAATGTCAATGTGGTGCCATGGTGAAATTCTCAACAAAACATGTTATGAACTAGTTTGGTGCAATCCTGCATTTGCCTTGTTTAACAGTGACTAAAAGAAACAGAATATAGCCTGCATTTCACAGATATTGTGCAGTAATTTGGGCAATTTAGTCTTTCTGCTTTTTTTAATCCTGGATCACCACCCAAATGTAATCACTTGTTCCTTTTGTCCTTTCCAACAACTCCAGAAGATTTCATTAAATTCCGTGCTTTAGCTTTTGAGTTATCCTGCTGGCAAACAGACAGACACACAAACCAATGCTACCATAACCTCCTTGGCGGAGGTAACAAGATGACTGGCAATTGACTGCTCGTGGCAAGGATTAGCTTTGGATCACCAGTCTAATGAGACATTTGGTTGACTTGCCAGAGGTGTTGAGTGTAAACGCTTCAGACAGAGCCAGGGTCAGGCAAATAGGGTTCTGGCCCACAGCTTAAACGCCAAGACTTTGCACAACTGCTTTGCTTTCAGCAAATGCCTCAGACATAGCCAGGATCAGGCAAATAGGGCTATACTGCGTACACATCAACGCTTTGCTTTTAGCAGAAGTCAGAGACAAAGTGCTCATATTTGAACACAAAGAACATGGAAATGAGGGAGGCATGGGCAGCCACTGGCATACAGCCTCCTGGACTTTGACTTCCAAATATTGCATGTGGTGCAAAAGCATTGATGTCCATTTATTTATTGCCGTAGGGAAAAGTATGTGCAAAAGAATACCACCCCACCTGAGCTCCAATTTCCTTTGGGACATTTTCACTCAAACACTTAAACACACACACACACACACACACACACACACACACACACACACACACACACACACACACACACACACACACACACACACACACACACACACACACACACACACACACAACACAAAAGAGAGCCACATTCCATTCTCTGAATATGCCCCACTGAAGGTTGCTGGGTTCAAGCCAGCCTAGGGGCCTCTATTCACTCCATGGATAACAAGATCAGTAGCCTACAAAGAGGGTGCACATTTCCTTTGGTCGGCATTAAAAGCATACTAAACAATCAGTGCCATTTTTTTGTTATATTAACGAATCATAAGAGAAAAGAACACCCAGCAGCTCATCATTTCTTCTGGGGTTTTGTAGCCTCCCCGATTTCGCAGCTCCACGTAGTCATAATGGAGCCTGGTTAATCCACACAGATGTTGTGTCCAGTCCTGAAATTATGACGACCAAACTGCAAGTTGCATGCTCTTTAGAAATGTTTTATCAGAGGCTTTGACGGCAATTATTCAGACTGTTCCCCAATGCGTAAAAACAGGCTGTGAACTTTTGAAGGGCGCGTTTTAGCGCACCACTTGCAAAAACTGAAAAGAATCCAGTCCTAAGAAGTAGCCTAACATCCAAATTAAGCAAATTACACGACTTTTCGAAAAGTTCCTTGATCCTGGCTATACATTGTTCGTAGTGCATCGAGTGCATCGCCTCCGATGTTTTGAATCACGAAACTACACCTGTTTCCCCGAGCTGTGCGTGACGCTGAGTAGCCTAAAGTGAGGTTGGCGAGGTTCTCGCACAAACTAAAAGCTACAAAAGAGTTTAATTCTGCACAATGAGAGAGAGAGAGAGAGAGAGAGAGAGAGAGAGAGAGAGAGAGAGAGAGAGAGAGAGAGAGAGAGAGAGAGACGCACGTTTATCCGTTATTAACCATTTTCTTCGATTATTGTCTTACCTTGAGCCTTTTCTTTAATAGTTCAACAACGTCGATGAATTCTCCACTGGTAGCTTATCCACAGTCACGACACTTCACCCAACTTGAACTATTTACCCCAGACACGCACCTACGAAACTTTGTATCATGAAACTGTGTGAGAAATTCCTATCGTCTCTGATGTCACACTTCTTCCCGCAACGACCGCGCTGAATTCGCCTGCTACAGTTTCGAATTCGAAATCATGAGAAGTATGCAGGCAATAGTTTGTTTAAACCTGTGGCACTGCTAGCCTGAGGAGTTAAGTCCGCGACATGCTGTCACATTCGGCACAGCTTTGCTCTCTCGACGTCAAATACGCACCCCCGGGGTATGGGCTGATCTGTCAGCAATGCATGGACAAGGTGCGCGAGACTGGGAGGAGCGGCCTCTCTCTCTCTCTCTCTCTCTCTCTCTCTCTCTCTCTCTCTCTCTCTCTCTCTCTCTCTCTCTCTCTCTCTCTCTCTCTCTCTCTCTCTCTCTCTCTGTGTGTGTGCGCGCGCGTGTGCGTGTGTGTGTTGTGAGTGACTGTCTTGGTTTTGTGAAAACCAAACTCGTGTCCATGGGCACAGCTAAGAAGTGGATATTCAGATAACCCATTACAGGTTCACATAAAATATGGCATTAAATTATAACATTATGCTCACAACAAGATCACACCTCGGACTTATGGAACAACTGTTTCACAGAGAGAGAGAGAGAGAGAGAGAGAGAGAGAGAGAGAGAGAGAGAGAGAGAGAGAGAGAGAAATAAGGGAAAGGAATGAAAGAAAGAGAGAGTAAGGAGAAAACATGATGACATGGACATAACAAAGCGGCACCTGGCTTCCGAGTCCCTTCAGCTGTTTGGGAGAGGGTGAAGAGAGGGGGTTAAAGGCTGACACACAGGTGTGTGTGTGTGTGTGTGTGTGTGTGTGTGTGTGTGTGTGTGTGTGTGTGTGTGTGTGTGTGTGTGTGTGTGTGTGTGTGTGTGTGTGTGTGTGTGTGTGTGCATGCATGCGTGCGTAGTACATCTGTGTGAAAGAGAGAGAGAGCCATAGACAGAGAGAGCAAAGTGTGTGTGTGGGGGGGGGAGGTGCAAGTAGGTGGAGTAAGTGGAGAAAGGGGTCAGATAAGTATGTGACTCTACATGGTCATCTATGTACTTGCACTGATATTCAATAGGCTATATACTGTAGGTGACCATGACGATCTGTCTCTGGACTGCCGGTCTTTGAACCTGTCATCGAGAGTCATGTCAAGAGTGTGTGTGTGTGTGTGTGAAGTGGGAGACTAGACAGCACTAATAGTGTGGCTTACACCGCCCTTGATAAAGTCCTGACCAGTGTTTTGGAGTGGGTGGAGGGTGTTGACGATAGTCTGTCAGAAGACCCTAGTGGGAGGTTATATAAAATAATAAAGTGGGGGGATGGGGGTTAAAGGGGGTGGTATGGTTGGGGGAGGAGTGTGAGCTGGTGGAGGTTAGATGAGATGGGTGCAAGGTGTTTGGAGTTGGATTGGGGCATTATAGGTGGGTAGAGAGGCTAGTAGTTTTGGGTAGAGTGTGCACATCCAAAAACACTTGATGCAGGTGCCAGACAAAAGAGTCAGACAGTTGAAAAAGGTAGGTCTGCACACTGCCGATCAACTCCAAAAATATTTTGAATGGGGGCATGGGCGATGGTAGATAGCCTGGTTTTTTTTACGACTTCCAGTGTTCGGCGAGCTAATTGTTAATTGATCATTGTTGCATCAGGCGAGGATGGGCAGGCCCAGGCTAGGTGCAGTGGAGGGGAGTTTTGGCATGTTAATGAGTTGCCGTGGTCCTACAGTGGACAATTGCTGCTAGGCAGTCAGGCAGCCAGCCATGAAGAACAGAGCATTAGGTAACACCATGTTTGTGGTGAGTCACTTATTATGTCTGGAAGTGTGTGAGAAAGGAGAGAGGGAGGGAGGGAAAGAGAGAAGGAGAGGGGGAGAGAGTTTTGTGGAAGGCGTGTCAATTAGAGGCAGTGGTGTGCACAGGCATTTTGCATGGAAGGTGCTGAGGGGAGGGGGAGGGGGGTGGAACTTCCGGCTCCCTTTCTAGGCTATACAAGGGATTACTGTGAAATATTTATCCAGTCATTATTATCACTCGCTTTTAATCATCAAGTATTTCTAGATGATAATGTCAACATAAACAAAAAAAAACAACAAAAAATAACAAAAAGGGCACTTTCTATCCAGTAGGGCAAAGTGAAGGGTAAGAGAGAGAGAGAGAGAGAGAGAGAGAGAGAGAGAGAGAGAGAGAGAGAGAGAGAGAGAGAGAGAGAGAGAGAGAGAGAGAGAGAGAGAGAGAGAGAGAGAGAGAGAGAGAGAGAGAGAAGGAGAGTTTTGTGGAAGGCATGTCAGTGAGAGGGAATGAAAGGAGAGAGAGGGAAGGAGAGAGGGAAAAATGGGTGGAGACACACTCAGATGTATACCAACGAAGCGGAGGTAGGCTACTATGCTATAAACGCCGTTCAGACACTGTAATCAGGCGTTGTTTAGATAACAGAGGTGCAAACCAAGAGGCTGTCTGACTCTGAGGTAGCTCGGAAAAAATGCCCAAGGTCAAAGAGACGGAGGCAGGGTGTTCGTCAAAGACCTGTTTTGTTTTTTCCGTCCATTTTTTTTTTTTTACGAGTGAATGCCTGTCCTGTAGGCAAATGTGACTGCGTGGGAGGTGGGATAAGAGGAGGGGGAGAAGAGGAGATAGGAGGAGACAGGAGGGTCTGTGGGGAAAGAATTCAAGATCGTTGACCACCTGTGGTGTGAGTGAGGTGGCACAAATCATTGCTCCATTCAAGACCACCACAGGTGCATTACAAAAAGAGATGAAATGAGATGCAGTTGTAAAATAGACTTAATGAATACAAGGCCCCTGCTACTGTGTATTTGCTGTTGACAGAATGACAATAGCCAAGTTGTAACGTATAACTAACTGTAGTACTGTAATGGTAATAACCTCTTTTCAATGACTATTACAGTGTTCCACTGGTGGAGCGCTTTATGAGGCTATAGCTGCACATTTTATCTTATGATATTTTATCTTATGATATTTTATATTGCCAGTATTTCTACTAGTCCACTGTATCATATTTTACGTTGAGTTATATTCTGCCAAATGAACAAACAGCTAACATCTGCTGTAGTTACATTCCTTGTATAGGCCTACTGTCAGAATATTTGGCCAATCTTCAACCGTATTCTGAGGCACTTTAAGTAGATAATACAGTATGTTTGTGATGGGTTTCGTCTCCCAGTGTCTTGAGTTTCGCCTCTTCATCATGGTCTATTTCAACTCCGATAACAACACACATTTAGAAGCAGCTGAGTAGCAACCGCCACATAGACCTACATAAACAGGTGAAGACAGATGATTCATTGTTTTATGTCTGCTTGTGTGTGTGTGTGTGTGTGTGTGTGTGTGTGTGTGTGTGTGTGTGTGTGTGTGTGTGTGTGTGTGTGTGTGTGTGTGTGTGTGTGTGTGTGTGTGTGTGTGTGTGTGTGTCTGTGTGTCTGTGTGTGTGTGTGTGCGCGCGCGAGCGCCCATGTGTACACAGTAAGGTGTGGTTTATTTGCCCATGGATTCAGACATCCTGTAATTTCGGCAGCTTTCAAAAACAGTGTTTGTGCAGTGACTGTATTATTTTGAGGACTACTTTTTTGCCCTGTGAAGAAAAATTAAACAGGAGTCAGATTTCGTTTTGACATCTGACGGCCATTCCCTACCCCAACCTCAAAGGAGCGAGGCATCGTCGTTGGCAAATGTGAGAAAACCGCAAGTACTTGTATACTGTATATACGTAGGAAGGAGCACATCCTATCACTTCGTTTTTTTCTCATTCTCTTTTTTTCATTCATTTTTGAAGTCTTCTTTCACTGAGAAGCACTAGGCCTACCGTACAAGAGGCTTTGATACAGGGCCCCGCAGTGGGTTTCTCTGAGAACCAGATGCAGAGAACAAACACATTCCTTGTAAGGCCTAGAAAATATATTTGCTTTAGAGATACTGCGTCAGGGTCAACCTGTTATTTGCTGCCCTCCCTGCTTCTTTCTTTTCAGACAGTGAGAGAGAGAGAGAGAGAGAGAGAGAGAGAGAGAGAGAGAGAGAGAGAGAGAGAGAGAGAGAGAGAGAGATCAAAAAAAGAATGATAGCGAGAGAGAAAGAGAGTTTGAGGGCGAGTTATGAAGAGGAAGGAAAGTAGAGAAAGTGAAAGGCACTGTCTATTTTTTACAACACCCCCAGTAGAATTGAAGCAACATTGTGAAAGAAAGGCCACTGGCCTCCTTTTGGCAACACTGTAGTGTTTAGAGCTTTATGGCAGAGTGAGGTCACAGCTCTTAAAAAAAAACCCTAGTGAGAATTTTACAACCGAGACCCTGCCTCTTTTACCCATCACCACCCTTTTTATGACATTTTCTGAGCCGAGTCCAAAATTGCAGTTGGATCTTTTTGGTGGTGGGCCCCTCTTGTTTGGACTTTCCCATGCATGCAGGGTCACTGACAGCATTGACTGGGCCCATCTTAAAGTCACTCAAAGGGCCCCCCTCATCCAATATGTAATGACATCGACATCTGGGCTCCCCCCTCTCCCTGGGTCCAGGACAGCTGACCCCGTTGTCTCCCCAATACCCCCCCACCCCCTGTCGGCTTCCTTGTTCCCTTGCATGGGTGGAGTTGGTTTCTGATCAGTTGCTTCTAGGAATTCACCTCTATCCCCCTTCCTCAATCCCCCTATCATATGTGCTCACACCACCATGTTGTGTGTTGTTGTCAAGATGACACAGGCAGATAGGCAGTGGTTTATGCGGGGGTTCGATTGTTAACCAGTACTACTTGCAGCTCTGGCCTATATGTCATCTACCGACGACTGACACGCACCGCTGCCTACCCAAGATCCCTCTGGGTTGGCGGCTAGATCCCTGGGGGATGGGGGTCGGGGGTTGCTGGGTCATGCACAGTAAAAAAAAAAAAACAGTGTTAATTCAACCCTTAGAGAGTAGTCTGGGGCCAAATACACTCTCCAAGTACTTAAATTGACTCTAAGTGTTGAATGAACGTTACATTTTTGGACATTGTGAACACTTGGGGGGAATCCCCGGATGGGTTACTGGCATACAGATATGTAGATAGGCATCTTAGCCAAGGTTGAGCAGACACCAGAATAGCTCTGGCTTCACTGTCTTCTTCTGATAAGCGCCTCTATCACACGAGAACAGACAATTGCTCCTTTCCTGTAATCGCCCACTGTGTGTGTGTGTGTGTGTGTGTGTGTGTGTGTGTGTGTGTGTGTGTGTGTGTGTGTGTGTGTGTGTGTGTGTGTGTGTGCGTGTGTGTGTGTGCGTGTGTGTGTGTGTGTGTGTGTGTGTGTGTGTGTGTGTGTATGTGTATGTGTCTGTGTGTCTGTGTGTGTCTGTGTGTGTCTGTGTCTGTGTCTGTGTGTGTCTGTGTGTCTGTGTATGTGTGTGTGTGTGTGTGTGTGTGTGTGTGCGCGCGCACACACTCTGCTTGTGGGAGTGGGGAGTGTATGTATGTGTTAGTTTATTTGCATGTTGCCACTTATTTGCATGCTGTCAGGGAAGTGCAAAACTTTATGACCAAACCTAAGTTGTCATATATAAAAGACAATATATTGGGCTCTGAGTTTACTGGTGATGGATCAACCCAACACTAAGAACAGCATACTCCCTACCACTCCAGGAGAGAGACTATTAAAGGGGTATGCCACTATCTTGGGGCTTAATACAGTTAAAACTGTTGGCCGGGGGTTTATAAAGGTGGTAAAGTGCCTTATTTTCCATGTTAAGCGTTGTCTTGCTTTAAGACAAGTTAAAAGAGGGAGTAGGCCTATGTAGCTAAGCTAGTGAAAGTCAATGAATCACTGTAGCATGTAGCATGCTACACGGATCCATTGACTTTCACTAGCTTAGCTACATGCTCCCTCTTTTAACTTGTCTTAAAGCAAGACAACGCCTTACATGAAAAATAAGACACTTAACCACCTTTATTAAACCCTTGCCAACAATATTAACTGTATCAAGCCCCAAAATAGTGGCATATCCCTTTAAGTTCAAGTATTTTGCTTGTCTCTGTGAAGCGATTTTACAATTATACAACAACAACGTCAAGTCCTTAGTACTACTCATGTGAAGAAACACAACGCAACAATTATGAATACACCAATTCGGAAAACCGCCCAAATCTAACACTATACTATACTATATCATGTTTTTTGATTTTTTAATAGCCAGTGCAAATATATTTTATTTATTTACATCAAAGGGTCTGTCTCTCTACGTGTATCTGTTACCTACTAACCAACTGTCCCAGTTTCTTCCAACCATCAAACAGGTGTCCCCATGTGACTGTTTTTACAGTGTTTCTGAGAAGATGTGAAAGGGAAGTGCATGCCGTGCGCGCGCACGTGTGTGTGTGTGTGTGTGTGTGTGTGTGTGTGTGTGTGTGTGTGTGTGTGTGTGTGTGTGTGTGTGTGTGTGTGTGTGTGTGTGTGTGTGTGTGTGTGTGTGTGTGTGTGTGTGTGTGTGTGTGTGTGTGTGTGTGTGTGTGACATAGTTAGTGTCTGTGTCTGTCTCAGTATTGTGGTGAATCTGCTGAAACTGTCTGTCTGGTGTGGTTTGGTCTTGTGTTGCTATTGTCACGTACGTCACATCAGAAAAACATTACCATGCACTGTCTGCACTTTACCAAAAACAAAACTGATGAAAATTGTGGTTATTTCAAGAAGAGGAACAACACAATGTATTTGTTTGTTGCATTGTAAATACACCGAAAATACTGTCCTTTTGCAGAACATTGTATGTGAAAATATGTGTAGACCGTATTTACTACTGTGTAAAAACTTTTGAAAAGGGTGCACAAAGTGGTGTGAGTACGCACAGTGAGTATGCACAGTGACACTATACAGATGCTGCTACTTGAAACCCTAACCAACTGGACCGCCTTGGACTATAATGTACTGTGTCTTGCACACTAGCCTGTTAAGTTTTTCACGTCTTAGCCTAGATGTTTAAATTATCATCATTATATTTTATTCTACTTTATTTGTTATATGTTAAATGCTCAATGTTACATATTCAGTTGTTATTTATTACTTCATCACTTTACTCTATTATTACTCACTTCCATACTGTTATTGGTCCTTCCTTGCACTTAACTGTCTTTCTTGTCAATGTCAGTCCTATGTCAATGTCCTGGCACGATAGAGAGAAACGTAATTTCAATTCCTTGTATGACCTCATTGACCTGTGCATATGAAGAAACTGTCAATAAAGCTGACTTGACTTGATATAGCATGCCTGAGTCACATAGTACAGTCTGCATAATAATGACCCCAAATTAAACACTGCTCCTCATATCCTACATAGCATACTGAATCAGCAGGAGTAGGTTGACTACACTATAAGAGCTGGGGAATAGCATAGCCTACCGCAATATAGTTCATGTAACTTCTGTACAGATGTGTAGCCCAGTCGAATGGGTGCATGCACTATTGTGTACATGACCTCTAGTGACTATTCACGTAAAAAAAACTGGAGAAGGTTTTTCCAGTCCCTCTAAACTGGGCAAGATAATGTATGTCAAATAGCCTGCCTTTGTAACTAAGGTTCTCCCGCGCAGTCCGACACTCAGGCCTCGAACCCGCCACCTCCTTGTCAACGCGTCAGTTTGTGTATGGGAGGCACAGCACGATACGGCTGAGCTAAAGGACCAGTTCGATAGCTCAGCGCTACCAATACTGTACGAGGCTTTGTGAGGGAGGTTTACTACCGTTCCACATCACACACTGCTGGTTGGCCTCAGCTACACCTTCATACAAGCAATATGCATCCTACAGATGACACAGCTTGTTTTTAGTTCCTCAGTTGGGTGACTGCATATGGAAGTACCCAGAGATGTATAAAGCAGAAGTTAAAGTACTGCTTTGAATGGAACTACAACACTAGTAGTTTCATATTACCTGGTTGCAACTGTGTAGTCTACCACTAGTGCTGTAATTACATCCACATCTTCTACTTAACCCATTTTAACTTCTTCTACTTCTTCTACTTCTTCTACTTAACCCCTGATGACTCGTATATGTTGTTTGACCTTTGGTGCCTGGAGACACATATACGCTGCATTTAGGCTCTTGAGATTTTAGCTTTTTAAAATCAAAATGTGGGTATGTTACAGCTGAATGAACACATCCTAATGCAAGATGAGGGTCTTAGGGTTTAAAAATGCAACTTATTTCATATTTTATGTGCATCAGAGGCTAAGATATTTAGGTTTTTATAGGCTGAGGGCAACTTTCCCAACAAGGGCTTAGGCATTCAGCAGGCGTTTTTTGCAGGTGCTTTAGGCATCAATGGGTTAATACATCTCTTCATGTACCACCTACTACAATACATGACCATGCATCTATAAACAGGCAAAGCTTACCTGTGCAAGAAGAAATTACATAGTAACCTACTTTACTACAGTTAATTTGCCTCTTGCACAGATTCAGAGTCAGCCTGATGGTGTTGATGTACACTCTGCTATACCATTGACTACAGTAGTAGGTTATGTATGCACTAATAAATACATTTGGAGCTGTACAAGAAACCACACATATGGAATAGCCTACCTTAATACTGTTGATACACCTCCTGCAAAGATGGTGGTGAGAGGGCCATGCAGTTGGATGAGTATTTGATGGGGCTCAGCACTGAAGCCAGCCAAGAAGATAGACAGCCAAGAAGACAGGCAGCCAAGCAGGGATGCAGGCAGACAGCGGAGCCAGGCAGACAGGGGAACGAGGCAGGCAGGGGAACGAGGCAGACAGGCAGGGCAGTAGGCAGGCAGGCAGGCAGGCAGGCAGGCAGGCAGACAGACAAGGGACCAGGATACAGCCAAAAAGACAAGCAGGCAGGCAGGCAGAGAGGCAGGCAGGGGGACCGGGGGGAGAGACCCAGATGGCTGTTAGCCCTATAACAGTGAGGAGAGGCCCCAGATGGACACCCTGCACAGCGTGATTAAAACACACTTATGTGACAATTGGAACAAACAGAGAAACACTTATTGATCTGAGAGCGCACACTCACACACATGCGCACACTAACTCAGGGGTGTGTACACACCGTTGGGGGTATGTGCACACACGTGCGGGCACACACACACACACATACACACACACACACACACACACACACACACACACGCACACACACGCGCACACACACACGCACGCACACGCACGCACGCACGCACGCACGCACGCACGCACGCACGCACGCACGCACGCACGCGCACACACACACACACACACACACACACACACACACACACACACATTGGCCGAGGGCCTAATCAGTGCATTCATCACCTTTCTGGTATCACCATGGTAACCAGTGGAGTCCCGGCGAGGCCAGCTGTCTGACGGAGGTCCCTGAAGACTGTGTGTCCGACGGCTCCTCCCCCTTCACTCCTTCTTAGCCAATCAGGACACAGAACAGCAGCCATGGCACATATTCAATAGACTTGGTCAGGCTGCTAGACTGGAGGTAATTATCTCAACATGTCCTTTATTTTGCACCACTAACCCCCTAAAGGTCAGAGGAGCCAGTTCACCGTGTAGGAAATGAAATAAACCTATGTTTAGCTGCAAATGGCAAAAAAAATCAAAATGGTATACCACAGATTACTTAAAGGGACACTGTGTGAGATTTTTAGTTGTTTATTTCCAGAATTCATGCTGCCCATTCACTAATGTTACCTTTTTCATGAATACTTACCACCACCATCAAATTCTAAGTATTCATTATGACTGGAAAAATTGCACTTTTCATACATGAAAAGGGGGATCTTCTCCATGGTCCGCCATTTAGAATTTCCAAAAATAGCCATTTTTAGCTGCAAAAATGACTCTACTTGGACCATACTAGAAAATATTTGTTTATTACTTAGTAAACTTTAATGTAAATATCAAATTTGGCAATAGGCAGCCCAGTTTCAATGAACAGCATAGTTGCAGTACCTTTTTTGACCATTTCCTGCACAGTGTCCCTTTAAAATGAACATGCAGTAATACTGTAGTCCATGGTCCTGAACCATAGGCTACGTAGTGATGGCTTGACATTGCTATAACAATTTCCCAAGTCACAAGCCACTCTGGCTTTTTACTAGCCACATCTTAGCTCACAGTTCATTTCCTTACCATGCTAAACCAAGAGGATTAGTGACATGAACGCATCATTTCTACATGTAAATCGGCCACAAAAAGTGAAGATACCTTTTTTCCCCTTTGAGCTTAAATGCAAACAATTGATAAACAGGGGGCAAACAACGGAATATATACCATTGTTATGACTTATATCCAAGAATAAGCCATGTGCCAAAGTGCCTAGTGGTTATACCAGCATTTGGCTATTTGGCAGGTGCCAGTGTCCCACCCTGGATGGCTATATAGGGACAAACAGTAACAGTAAAGCAAATGTCTGTTGTCTGTTTGCTTAGAGGTCAAATTGGGACACTCCATGCTCTTTCTTATTTTCATTATGTGCGGATGCTACACCCCTCTAGTCTTTCATCAAGCTCATCTCTCTCTGCTCGCCTGCCTGCCTGCCTGTCTGTGTTTTTCTTTCATACACCCTCCTTCACGCACGCACGCACGCACGCACGCACGCACGCACGCACGCACGCACGCACGCACGCACGCACGCACGCACGCACACACACACACACACACACACACATAAATCCAAAATCAACAGACACACCTAGTACGTACAAGTGAGTAAGTACATTTAGACTTTTTGGAAAACAAAATGTGTCAACAAAATGATTGGACAGATTTGAATGACTCAAGTCCAACACATCCATTAAGTTAAATTGCACAAAATAACCTCTAACTATGCATGATACGTTATTTTGTATATTTTCACTGGCTTATCTGCTATCTTGAAATGTCATCAGCCCATTAGACCGGCCGAAATTTCACTCATTGTACTGTAAATATGACCAACGGTCAGTGCAGTAGCTAGTTCCAGCCTTTCATTTCATTAACCCCTTAGTGCAGAGCCTATGTTATAACCAAAATTGTAATGGCTATGTCTTAATCTGTTACTTAAGGCTATCTGTAATGTCATAGCAATGTTGTTATGATGTAGTTGAGAATTTTCAGCAAATAGTGAATAGGCCCACCGGTGACCCCATCTGCACTAAGAGGCTACAGGCTGCATCTCTGGGGGAAGTTGGCGACATGAAATTAAAATTGAATGTGCCTTCCTCGAAAAACATTACAGTTTACAAGAAATGTGACATCACATGTGGTAATGTGGCAAGTCATGAGGGACCAACTTCCCTCTGATGTGTCTGAGTGTGTACGTGCTGGAGTGACGTGGATATTTGAAGTGTGTGTGTGAGTGCGTATGTGTGTGTGTGTGTGTGTGTGTGTGTGTGTGTGTGTGTGTGTGTGTGTGTGTGTGTGTGTGTGTGTGTGTGTGTGTGTGTGTGTGTGTGTGTGTGTGTGTGTGAGAGAGAGAGAGAGAGAGAGAGAGAGAGAGAGAGAGAGTGGTATGTCTCTCTTTCGCTCTCGCTCTCTCTCTCTCTCTCTCTCTCTCTCTCTCTCTCTCTCTCTTTCGCTCTCGCTCTCTCTCTCTCTCTCTTTCTCGCATGTGCGCGCTCTGTGTTTGTGTCATGCATGTGTTTTTGTATTGGCTGTGTGTGTGCGTGTGTGTGTGCGTGTGTGTGTGTGTGTGTGTGCGTGCGTGCGTGCGTGCGTGCGTGTGTGAGTGTGTGTGTGTGTGTGTGTGTGTGTATGTGTGTGTGTGAGCAGTGTTTAGTGGGGGTGAGTAACAGCATGGGGTCTGACGCTGCTGCTGACTCCTTTGTGGTGGTCGGAGCGCGACAAAAGGCTGATACATACATCCACCCATTCACTCATTCACTCATCCCATATTCATGCAGCCAGGGCAGCGTGCGACCTTTGACCTCTGGCGCCATGCCAGTGCCCCCTGCTGTGTGCTGCATGTGCCATGGTGAGGCATTATTCATGAAAAAAAATATAGTCTGTGGTGATGTAGCACAGCATGCTAAGCAGAGCACATCTTGTCACCAGGCTAGGCAGGCAGCTGGTTGGGGCCCCTGGATGGTGAATAACAGCTCACACTTTGCTACAGTAGTGGCAAATTCAAATCTTTCAAATCTTTCAAATATTCACTCCTTTGACTTTTCACTGGGGGCCCCAGATGAACCTAGAGACGCCTCTGGTGCTAAGCCCCCCATATACGGGCTTGCAAACTCATGGGGACCCAGGTTCTAGTCCAGCCTACCCTATCTCTCTCTCCCACTCTCTT
>NC_085878.1:27887934-27897934 GCF_034702125.1 Engraulis encrasicolus
CAGCTTATATCAAGCTAATATGGCTGTGTCAACAGGGGCGTCACGTCCCAGTGGTGAAAATCAAACGCTCTCAAGTTTGTGGCGTTCTCTTGTATTGAGTTAATCTTGTGCTATTCACCACTGCTGTAGCTTTTACTCGCCCCTCTTTCTCTCTACCCTGGTCCAATGCAAAACATTAAGTGCCCCATATACTGCCCTACAAAGGCATAGTGCAGTAACTACGCCAACATTGATACCCTAGAAAAATGCCTTGTTATGAGGTAGGCTATATAGTTTCTGCAAATTTGGCAATATCTCAAAAATTGGACACATTTGGAACATAGGGCTTTGTAAGAAGATAAAGGAAGTGTAATGAAGACCATTTCAGTCTAAATGTTGTAGTCACTGCACTTTGCCTTTGTAGGGCAATATATGGTTGAACATTTCAGGCAGTACCACTCTCTCCATAGTTCCTGAAACTGCACCTCACTCTCTCCCGTTCTCTCTCTCTCTCTCTCTCTCTCTCTCTCTCTCTCTCTCTCTCTCTCTCTCTCTCTCCTGTTTGCTCTTCCAGACTAATCTTGTCCTGCCACCATCCATCAGTGCGGCTCCATTCCTCCAGGATTCAGTGCCCATGCAGCCCGGCCCACGCGTAACGGGCCTCTGTTGGCCAAAACAAAATGAGTCTCGTGTCTACCGGTGGTGGACTGATAAATAAAGTACCTTTGAAAAATAAATGAGGACTGACATGTGTGCCTGCTTTGCTTTCCTCTGCTCTGCCACATTATTGCCCTTGGTGCTCTGGGGCTGCCTTGAAGTAGCTGATTTTCTCTGTCTCCATCAGGCTTTCTCAGTAATAGTGCAGTGAATGTCTGCTAAACCACTACTTCAGGTGGGGCTACACCTGAGTTAGTCTGCAAATAATGCACTTCATGACCTTCATTTCAGTTTATAAAGCTTCTAAGATATGGCTCCTATTAAATGTGCATTTACCAGAATGTAAATGACCAAGCCGTAATGCAGTTGTCCCGGGCCCAGGAAGAGGAGGAAGGAGCCCGGGCCCAGGAAGTTGGGTCCTCATCATGGAGAGGGGGGACCTTTCAGATGACTTTGGCCTGGGCCCTGCAAAAGCTGTCAGCGGCCACGAACATCAGAGTTAACTTCCAGATATACTGTATGAATAACACTGAAGGTGACTCACCATTCTGCGCATTCTGTATATTTTGTATGAGTTCTGAACTCTATGCCTGTAGGCACCAGGCAGGCTGCTGCAAGCTATGAGGTAGGCGATGATGGATTCTAAAAATAGCATGCGAGGACTGCAGTGTTTTAATAATCATAGGCATTTATTTAAAATTCTTGCAGGGTTTCAGAGATTATGTTTCAATCCAGATCGAATATTACATGCACTCTTACTAAGAGCTAAGAATCATGCATAATGTCAAAGTACACACAACTTTTACCTATTAGGTGATTTTAAAACAAGGCCGACAGGCGGACAACAGATGCGTCCCTCTATGCCAGTTCCAACCTTTTCCCCCCCCAAAACGCCCCGCTGGCCTCCTCCTAACCTGTCAACGCCCACCCCCCTCTGAGGATGTGCTTTTTGTTTATTGGTCATAGCCTATTGCCCATGGAAACTCCAAATAATGTGGCAGGCAGTGAAATGACGAGACAAAGCTTTATATTTTGCAGTTTAGACTATAATAAGGTCATCATGCTTGGATTTGGAAAAGAAGCATCTAATTTCAAATTTCACATAGATCAAGTGGCTTACATTACAAATTACCAGATATTATTAGTACTAGGTTATTTATCAACCTTTAGTAGGCTATCACGCCATTTCAGCGTCATGTGCATGTGGGAAAGAAACTAAACATCGCCAAATAGCCTAATAAATAAATAAAACCGTTTGGGTGAATCATGCGCTATGGGTTCACCCTTAGGATGCATTGTGCGCTTAATTTTCAATGCCAGCTTTTTACCGTCAAGGCACAAAGCAGTGAGCTTCAGTGGCAGAGTTTACCAAATTCATACGACTGCAAACCAATTACGAAGCAAAAGACGCGTTCTGTCCGGTGCTCTCTCTGAGCGCAAGGGAAAGCACCTGTGGGGTTCACGCGCCCGCCAGCAGAAAACGACTCTCCCTTGAAATATGCCCGAGAACATCAGTAACACAGCGTATGTGAAATGCAAATGGCCCATCTGTCTACTAGTTCGAGAACACTGACTACTCACTGAAACGTAGTGGCAGAATGTTTGCAAACTCACGTTTAGAGGAAGAGCTGTAGCGCTGCTGGTCGCCTGTCAACTTACGGTTCCATCTCGTGCAATGCTAACGCCCCTCTATCCGAGCACAAACATCTGTGTGAAATACTGCCTGCCGACTTCTAAATCGTTCATTTCCATTCTGATGAACCAAAATAGCTGCACAACGCGACACTATCAGCCGAAGTGTAGGCCTATCACAAGACCGTGAACATTAAGTGACACTCACAGTGGTGTTGGTGTGCTGTGGAGAAGGAACGAAGTTGACTACCACTGTCCAAACGCAAAACAATGCCGAAAATTGAATGCACCCCTCAGTTGTCTCACAATGCTATCAGCTTAGCCTTGCCGGTTTGGTTTTGACACGCATTCGCTCCAGGCCAAAATGCCTCTCTGCCTCCGCCTTGTGGACACAGGAGGAACAATTGAAGGAATGCGTTTCAGACAGCGTTTCAGACAAGACAGCGTTTCAGACAAGGAATGCGTTTCAGACGGACGGACGGACGGACCCAGCTAGATTTATGCTTCGCACGCACAGAATCTGCGTCCGTCCGTTTTCTGTCTATGCGAGTCCACGCCCCCCTCTCAGAGGCTCTGCGCCCGTCGTCTAGCGCCTCGAAAAAATTCTAACTATCCGTCGGACGGACGCGGAGTACGCAGACAAAAAGGCACTATGATTGGTCGTCTCGCTACTTCCTTGTTCTGTTCTTGTGGCAGCGCAATGCCAGTAGTTTGCGAGAGCAGAGCTGTATTCTGTTAAAAACTTTATTAATGCCTTGTGTGTAAATGTGTGTAAATACACGAAGCTACAAGCTAAGTAACAAACAATGCATCAGTTGAACACTCGTGGCACAATGCCTGCGGTTTTACTACCGTTCCTCCACCGAATGTAAACACACATCGGCAGAATCAACTGTCTTTACATGCTTGCATTTTCTGCTCGTGAAAACAGACTGGGTATGTCAAATAATGATACCACTGCATTGCCTTTGCAATTTGTGTGAAAATACCTAGCTAACCGGGATAGAAAGCAACATTGCTTAATAATGACCGCAGTGCTTACAATGTAGTGAAAGCAGCCTAATCGCGCAATTTCAAATGTGGCTCGCGACGAGACCTCGGACCTCGCAGAGCTCGCAGATGCATGAATACAATGTTGGTTCGTGGCCACTCCCACGCGACTTTTCACGCTCGCAGTTGCTGAAGTCTAATCTGACCTATAATATATAGGTGGGACGCATCTAANAAGTAGCCCTCCGTCTTTCTTGAGGTAGGCCTATTCATAATCTCAGAAAGATTAGAGAATTGATCATTTTCAGCAAGGCCTTCACAGATGACTATTCTGTAGATAAAATGTAGGCTATTCTTCTTCACTGAGAAGTATTCTGTAGATAATTAGATAACCTATAGGCTATTATTTCTTTTTCTAATTTCTTTGACACATGATTGCATGGGTGAGTGATTCAGCATCCTCATGCAACGACTGTGTTAGTTTTCTTTCTTATAGCCTGTGCTTGCATATGACATGGCAGCCAGTATTTTTCCAGCTTTATTGTTTGGCATTTTACCCCTTCAAATGAAATATGACAAAAAACTGGCAATGACCTGAAAGGTAGGATTGACAACCTTTCATAAACTGTGTCAGTTGAGTGGAGGAACACACTGATTTAGTGTGTATGTGATATATAACCTATACTGTTCCATGTCCCAAAAAGCTTCTGTGTGACAGTGACACACAATATAACACTACTCTCCCTCTGACATGGAAATCATTTTCAGGAGAAGGGCTACATACACTGTAGCGCCGCCTCCGCTGTAGAATCCCACCCCCTTCAGACTTCCACGGCTCCACTGGTCTCATCCCTGAGAAAATTCCTGTTGGAAGAGAGACGTGGAGTCACATTTTTGCATTGTTCTTGCAGACGGGTGAAAATAACGGCGCATGAAGATCTGACGCGTTTTCATCGCAAAGCATTTTAAAGGTGGGTGCTAATTATATGCCTTTCCCCCCGTGCATACAGTAGTTGATGTTAAGCTACAACTGAATCAGCTAGCTTGAAGAAGACTCCTCCACTCGCATGCTAACGTTACTCCGAAGGTGTCGAATGGCATTCAACACGGTAGAATTCTGCAAGAATGCATACAACAATACATCTTCTGATTCGCATTTTGTTACAGTAACCTGTTATATGTAGCTAAATTCCCATCATTGACACAACTGATGCTGTTTTGCGCTGTCTCGTATTTTTCTTGTACACAAAGTTTATAGACTAAGGTCGAGCAGCACTTAGCTATTCTTTGAACCATCCTGGACTCGCGTTGGAATATCTTTCTTTTGCCCAGCTGACACAGATG
The DNA here is from genome assembly GCF_034702125.1 of Engraulis encrasicolus. NCBI lineage: Eukaryota > Metazoa > Chordata > Actinopteri > Clupeiformes > Engraulidae > Engraulis > Engraulis encrasicolus. Next base: position 27,892,537 of record NC_085878.1, read on the forward strand.
TGAACTCCAGCTGGCATGCCTGTTGTTTTTTTGTAGGGTCGGTGAATACACTTTTGTCTTATTTACTCAATTTGTGTCATTCTCCTCACTTGCAGTAAGACTATTAACATAGTGCCCTGTCTGAACTTATTGCACTTGTAAAATAAGTCAATACGAAGGTTGTCTGCAGTCAAGTGATGTGTTCCGACACGGATAATCGAATGCATTAGTTGGGTTTCTAGACTAACTTCATTAGGTAGAACTAGCCGGTAAACTTGCTGCTCTGAAACTGTGCGTTCTCTCTCAGTGAGCGAAGGCCCTGCATGCCTTACAAGACAAACTTCCACAATCACTGTGTAACTACAGTGTTAATAACTCTTTTGCTGAATCATCTCTGAATCACTGTTACTAAGTATGAACAAGCTTAGCATAGTATTTAGGCTGTTCACTGAGTTATATGACCCATTCCGGGCCTGTAGTGTCAGTGCTGATTTGTGATGCACATGTGGACTGTTTGACTGTATTTTGAAGTAATGTCTGAAGAACAAATCCCCATGTATATGTTAACCCATCTTACCTAAACATGTGATTTGCCTGGCCTGCTCAAACTCCCCCTCTCCTCCTTTACCCCCTGAGCTTATCAAAAAGTCTGTTTTTCATCTTTGCCTCTTGTTCTTACTTCACATATTCCTGAATGCTTGAGAGGCACGTTCCTGGTCTGCTCCCATCTGCCCTCTCCCTCTTTTATTCACTGCAGCAGCCACTCACTCATCCACAGGTGTCCTCTGCTCCAGAAAGTTTAGGGAAGGCTTCAAATCTTTCCCAACAGCCAGTGGTATAGGCTGCTCTGATAGGCTGCGTGCATGTGTGTCCGTGACATGGAGGCGAGGAAGAGGGGAAGAGCAGTGAGGGCAGGCTATCGTATCTGCTGCATCTGAGAGAGAGCGAACATCTGGTTTCCTCCAGCCTGGGCAGGGTTGTCCCTCTTGACGCTTTTTTTACACCCAGTCATAAAACAGGGGGAGAGAGAGAGAGACATAGAGAGAGAGAGAGAGAGGGAGGCAGCATGGCTGCTGTGTGTGTGTGTGTGTGTGCGTGTGTGTGTGTGTGTGTGTGTGTGTGTGTGTGTGTGTGTGCGTGTGTGTGTGTGTAACATGCTGTTAGCAGCAGAGGGGTCAGGCCAGTTTCATTAAGGGCCCCCATCCAGCCTGCCAGCCAGCTTCACATTTTCCAAACCCGGAATAGAATGCACACCGCGCGCGGCGGTCCGCAGTCGCAGTTGCCGTTGCCGGCAGAGTCGACGAATGCAATGCGAGCTCCTCAGCGATATAAATCCCATAATAAGCACCATGGGAGGTTCCTCTCTTTGATTTACAACCATCCCAGGATATTGGTTCAAACGCGCACAGGAAAGCATGGATGTCAGGCCTGCCTGGCGAAAGCATGTGAGGCCTGGCCTGGGAAAGGAAAGTTGAGAGGGAGAGTTGATGTTGTTCTCTCTCTCTCTCTCTCTCTCTCTCTCTCTCTCTCTCTCTCTCTCTCTCTCTCTCTCTTTCTCTCTGACTCTCTTTCTCTGTGAGTGGGAGAGAATAAATGATGGAGTATGGATGAGTCAAAGATAGACGAGTGTGCGAGTTGGGACAAGACGTGTTTCCAGTGATTCACTTCATTCAGCTGGAATCTCTTTCATACATCATTGATTCAGACTTGTGAGATTTTTTTAATCGGCCTGTAATTCTTTTGTGATTTGCTGTGATCAAAAAGTTTGGCCCAAGCCACACAAAAGAATGTTTCAACACTGTTCTGGGATATGGCTATGAGCTATGAAATGATATTCACATAAAAGATCAAGAGAGAGGACTTTAAGTTTTATTATGCATTAAAAGCATTATTAATCTTGTTTTATATTATGCACATTTTTGTTTCATCTCAAACTTGCACTTTAGGATGCTGTCTGTGCGACCTCTGCTAGTGTCTAGTGGGAGCCAGATCTTTCTGATAATGAGTTGGGGAAAGTTTGCATTGCGGTTACAGAGCGGCTTTGAGTATCACATTACTCTTGAAACCAAGTGCAAGTAGCGATGGCCATCAGTGAATGTCATGTGATGTTAATATCTCGACTTCCTAATCACTCTCAGACAGTGCATCTGCATTTGGTCCGGCAGATTGGGTGGCGTGTGTGTGTGTGTGTGTGTGTGTGTGTGTGTGTGTGTGTGTGTGTGTGTGTGTGTGTTATTTTCTCTCCCCCAACTCCCCAGCTTGCAGGTCAGAGCGACCCCCCCACCCCGCCCCTCACTCCGAACGGCAGTCTGCACCCAAACTACCCCCCTCCCCCCATACGCCCCTTCGTACCCCCCCCCCCCCCCCCCCCCCCCCCCCCCCCCAATACTCCCACCAGACCAGCAGGCTGCAGAGCAGATGGTCAGCTCTTATGCTCTCCTCTTTTCTTTTTTCTTTCTTTTTCTCTGATACTCCTTCTCCATTTGACTGCTCCCCTCTCTGCCTTTGACAGGTCCCCCCTCTCTGTGCTAAAAAGACAGCTTCTTGTTCTTGGTGAGTACCTGTGTACCTGAGTTGTTAGACCTCATACTAGATTGATAAAAGAGTTTATTCAACACACTAGGAAATGCATTGAACAGAATGCCTTTCATTGTGACTGTACTGTAATCTCTTGCCGTTGGTCACCAGGGCACTTCGCAACTATTGCTTAGCAACACACTGTTTGGTGGAGGAAAAGCCAACTAGCCAATCATTCACATAGCATATTTGTTAATTAACTTAAGCGCTACAACAACTAATCCGTGCAGCAGTGAGAGGATTTTCCCCTTGTTTTCCCCCAAAACAGTGTACTTGTGATGCCACACCAACTGCAAGAATGGCATTGAAGTGTCTCGTTCAGCAGTGCAATCTGTGACAGACCTAAATGACAGATTCATGAGTAAGGCGACACTTGGAGGCACCATAGACCAAATACATTGATTTTAGGGTGAGACAGCACACAAGAGGCATCGTAGTAGACCCAATTTATTGATTTAAGATGGAAATGACACACTTGTTGAGGCGCCAGAGACGTTATAGATTGATTTGTGATTGGCAGTGGTACAGAAGAGGCATCATAGACCCAGCTGATTGATTTGAGAGGTAAGACGACAAGTGTAGGCTACAGTGGAGGCAGATCTGTCCTTGAGTTCTACCCTCGCATTCTGTTTGCCCTCTTTGTGTGCTCTGCTCGGCTTCATCAGGAAAGTGACTTGTGTGCGTTACATGTGCCTGTCAGCCAATGTGTGTGCGTTCTGTGTGTGTGTGTGTGTGTGTGTGTGTGTGTGTGTGTGTGTGTGTGTGTGTGTGTGTGTGTGTGTGTCTGTGTGGGGTGCAGTTGCTATGGTGACACTGTATTTTCAAAGGGGACCAACCCATCTGCTTGTGAGCACCGCGCTCCCCTCTTGTCTGTCTTAGACAGTGATTTTGACAGCGTGTGTGTCTGCTACTGTGTGTGTGTGTCTAGTGTGTGTGTGTGTGTTCCAATATGTGTGTGTGTGTGTGTGTGTGTCTAGTGTGTGTGTGTGTGTTCCAATATGTGTGTGTGTTTCATGTGGGGGTGCACCCCTGGCTGTGTGTTTGCAGGCTATGCCTCCGGCTGTTCGGGAACACAGTCTTTTGTTTCTCTTCCTGTGTCGAATATCAACATCCTGCAGCCTCCTTAATCCAGAAGGGTTTTTACAGTTGCGCACTGGGGATACTTTTAGAACATGTGCGTGTGTGGGTCTTTGTGTGTCTTTGTGTGTGTGTGTGTGTGTGTGTGTATTCTGTATGAAAGCATCTTCATTAGAGCACAGTTCCTCTGTCCTGGAAGTAACCACTGGTGCCCAACCTGTATTGGGGTGCATCAGATGCCTCTTGAAAATGTTGCAAGGAAGTCATGTTAGTGGTAGTACAAAGGAACACTACTGTAAAAGAGAAGTTGGAGCCTTTTCAATGCTCCCTAATCTGTATGGTGCATGCATAGTGTAGCTTCAGTTGTTTGGATTGGTTTGGAATTCTCTATGAAAGCATCTGCATTAGAGAGAGTGCCTTTGCCCCAGATAAAACCATTGGTGGTCAACCTGGTTGACCATATTAATAGTGCATCGTGTAGAGTACCTTCGGTCGTTCGGGTTGACCATGCATTCCTCAGTGCCACACCCGGCACTTAAGTCCCCCTTGCTCTGTGTGCTCATTCTTCAGCCCCTCACTCCTTCCCTCCTTCCCTCTTTCCCTCCTTCCCTCCACGTTGTTTACTTTGCACATTTCTATCACTTCTTGCTCAGTGTACCTTTCTTTTGTTCTTCTTATCCATCTTTCAGCTGACAGTTTTGCCTCCAGGTGTGCACTACGTTGTGAATCACACACCAAGTACAGCTCTGTACATTTCGCCAGTGGCATGCACTGACATTTTGGGGGGAGCAGGTGCTTGAGGGAGTGCGCGTCTATATTGTTGGGGCATTGTTGTCACATGCTTTTTATATTCAAGAATTTCAGCATAGACCCCACAGTACATTGTGACTAAAAAACCAAGAACTTTCAAAAAAGGCATTTTTGTCCTGTAGGGCTTTAGCACCACCTCATCCCTATCTGTGCACGCCCATGGATTTCACAGTGTTCATGCAACACCAGTGTCAACACTAATTCTACTCTCTGAGTTACGGCAATGTTGCTATGTCAACATCAATATTTATACAAAACTTGTTGCAAGGCGCAACAATTTTCCACTAAATTGTCAAGACCTTGCCCAGTATGTTGATGTCAGTGTAACTGATGAAGAAAAAGCAGCGTAACCTCAGGAAAGGGAAGACAGGGAATTGATGTATAGTCTACAATGATAATGTTTTTGTACGATATGTAATGCGTTTTCTTCCCTCAAGTGTTCTGTTCTCCACAAGCCGTCTTTTGTCGGATAAGTGCAGCGATAGGAATGAAGTGATTTCAAAGACAAATTGGCCATGGATTCTGTTGACAGCCTGTATATTTTTGTCTCAGTCAATTTGTCTCGGCGAATTTGTCTTTGTGTCTTGCATCTTTTTCTTTATCCACCCTGCATACTGTATCTCTCTCTCTCTCTCTCTCTCTTTCTTTCTCTCTCTCTCTCTCTCTCTCTCTCTCTCTCTCTCACACACACACACACACACACACACACACACACACACACACACACACACACACACACACACACACACACACACACACACACACACACACACACACACAATCCAAATCCGTTTTGACGTATATGGAGGGCCCGGTGCCCATGACTGATACTGCCCGACTCCTCTGTTCCTCCTCATAGCACCGACCTCTCAGTCTCAGATTAATCAGTCAGTCAACAGCGGGAACTGGAAAGGAGATGCATAGGCCTCGAGTCATGTGAAGACTTGCTTTCTGT